>NC_135848.1:1877500-2112500 GCF_029677425.1 Wolffia australiana | reverse complement strand
TACCAAAAAAATCATTTGGCATGAAATCAAAAATTCAAAAAATCTTTACATACGAAATAAAAGAATTTTTTTGTCACCCTAATTATTAAGCAAAAAATCTCCAACTGCACAGTGTACAACCTTTTAACTCGAACTTCATGTTTTAAGACAAGATTTATGTGAGCATTGAATAAAACTTGATAAAAATGTTATATTTTACAATGCTTATAAAGTAAAAAGGGTAAATAAAAATTTTATTAGAAAATAAAAGGTATTAATCATAAACTTCCATGTTTTGTCTATAGTCAAAACATAATTTATAAATTCAATTTAAAGCCAAAGTAATGTGCCTAATTAAGTCCAATTTCTTACTGTCTTTTGATAAACATCTAGGTAATGGATTAAAAAAGCAAGCTTTATGCACCAAAATTATACTTTTTTAAAATAATTTCACGCAATACATGGTAATCATGATCAAATGTCTTTATGAATATTAAAATTTTGGAAAACATAAATTTAAAACTTATAAGTTAACAACTACGATATTTCACCCACAACAATGGTTACTAGATCTGAGAACTTTCTTTGGTTATTGTAACATTTATAATAAATTCAAAATGTGATGGTCATCTTTATGTTTTGTAAATTATATGAATTTATAATCCCCCATATCACATACATAAAGTGTATGTTATTATATCTATAGATGAATTATGCTATCAATGCTAATGAAACATCCCTTTCTAGCAGTTGGTCTATAACTGTTATTGAATATGCTTTTGATGAAAAAATTCTCTTGAGGATGGCATGTTGAATCCATGTTTCCATCAAGTTGACTAAATTCAGAAATTAGATATCTACAAACTGTACGAAACCAACTTGAGAAAAAGACAAAATTGATGAAACTTGAAAATATTAAATGAGTCAAGTGAGGCATGCCCAAAATCAGAATACGCATGTAACAGAGATTCCTCTTTTCAAGAAATATTTTTCCTCATTTTTCAGATAAAATTGATGTTTTTTTTTCCGAAGTATATATCTGCACGCACAATTTAATGGAATTTCCTGTTTAATATATATGAATATTGAAAGAAAACTACCATCTCAATATTATAAATATAGTTTAAAATATTATTTTTATCTCTAAATGTTAAAATGTACTCATATTTTTAAATAATGATCACTAAGTACAACAAAGAAAATATGTATTCTCCTCTTTAGATTGATAACTTTATTTAAAATAAATTAATTAATTAATATAATATCATTTATGATAAAAATGCAAGAGATTAATTCAGTGAACAATCAACATAAGTTTTCAACATGTACAAATTAAATATATGTATGAATCAACTTAAATATCTGTCATATTTTGGTTAAGATTATTTCAAATAACTGCTATGATTTTTCAGTATTTTTTCAAATTTAAATTCATGGAGGAATTGAAATTGTTGAATTTTTTCCTTATGAAATGAATGATAATTTTGTAATTATGCAAATGGAAAATTAAAATTTTCATTATGTCTTATTTGATTTCACATATTAAATGAACTTTAGCCTCTTGTGTGCGACTATTAAAGAAGTGCCCTTTCACTTTTGAAGCCAATATACTTAATGGTAACATCCAAATTAACATTGAAAAATCATACTTGTTAGATAAATGTCTGCACAAAAATGTCCATAATTGATTTTATCATTTTTCAATTATTTAAAATTGCATTGATTAATATTTTTGTATTTTAGTAAAGTAATTTGTTAATTTTTTCATACTTTCCCAATTTTTCTGAGGACGGATTCTTATAAGTCAAAAGCTATTTTTATATAATTTTTAGAAGAATGTGTTAATTATTTTATATTTTGTAGTATTTTTCCTTAAAAATAAAAAATTAATTTTGCAAATTAGAATATTTTTAAAATTTATTTTATAGAACTTTATTTTTCCAAACCACATTATCAAGATTTCAATATGCATTTTCATGTGCTCGCTTATCTTTTGCCAATTTTTGGATAATGATTGGCTCTACCAATCATAGGAAAAGGAGATAGTGATCCTGTCATCGTTATATTTCTTATTTCACAGAAGCATGAGATTCATTTACATTTTTAAAATTAAATATCATGTAAGAATGCGGATACATGGCTGACCAAAAAATTCTGGTATTTTTGTGCAATAAATCCAACATGGCTTAGTGAGAAATTTGAAATCTGAGGAGCACGATGCACGATCCCATCAGCTTACATGTGGTACCTTTATGGCAGTGAAATCATTGAATGGAGGCTCCTGAGTTTTTATGTTTGAATATCCTGACTTTTTGTAGTGCACGTAGACATGGTAGATTTTGGCGTTGTGGAGGGGAGTAATGTCCAACATGGCATCTTAGGATTCTCGTAACTTCTTGTTATTCCATTCATAAGGCATGTGGCATAAAATCATTAAAGGTGGAGAATATGAGGCAAATACCACAGACCAATCAGATTTTAGGATAAGATCGGGCCGGCAGCTATGTGGAGGGATAAAAAATACAATGGTTAAGAAAATGCCAAATTAAAAACAAGATATATTGGGATTCGATTATCTGTTAGGGCACAAACTTTGAGGGTAGTCTCACCTTTTCAACCACTATACATTCATATGTTTGTAATAAATATTAAAATACTTTTCAGGCTCCCCCAACCTAGTTGGCTAGGAAGGACAGAGCTGCTTCTGGAGCCCAAATTTTCCTTGAATCTTGGATTGAAAATTAATTCCATGTTCCTCCTACCTATACCCAAATTTCTATTCAAACTTCATTCTTTTCCCCTTTCCTATTCCGAATTATTTTCTTAATCCAATTTTTTCTAATCCCATATGAATATCTATATATTCAGATTTTCTAAATAATGACATTAATATATATATATATATAATTGCAAAATATAACAATTGCATTTCTAGCTGTAATAGACGAAACTTAATACATATCAAGTTCATATTAAATTAGAAAACTACTTAAAATTCATATAATTTTTTCTTTTTTCCCAATTTATGTTACGTATTTAATAAAAAATAAATTAAAATTATTTTAAATTTTCTATGTTCAGGTGCATCTCAGTCTGTTGATAGTTTATTTGTAATTTTGTGTGCAGATTTTGAAATTTACAAGAAAGACACGGATGAAACATCCAGAGGCACTCCTGCAAGATTTCAACCAAAGAATCTTGGTTTCCACATCTTTAACTTATGGTGAATTTGATCCTGAGAAGGATTAAATCTGCATCCACATAGAAGGTGAGATAAAGATAAATAGAAGGGAATGCAACAATCATGCATTAGGTAAAAAGAATGTATGTTGAATAATATTATTATTATTAGTTAGGTATTCCTTTTATTTTAGTTATTCAATATCCTTCAGTATCCATCTGGATGAAATTATTTTTTATGACTTATTTCCAACTGGTTTTCTTGGGGGAATTTATTCACCTTCATTAGGGCTTATCATCACCTCAGGATGGATACCCCCAAACAATATTGAGGAGCTAACAAGTTATGCTCTCAAGTCATTTTGTTATTTAATAATTCTTTTAAACCTGGTTTATCTATAATAATTTGGAGCTTATACTTCCTTCAAGATACTTCCACTTAGTCAGCTAAAAATAATAAAAAGTAAGAAACAACATTTTTACCCATGAATAATATAAGTATTTAAAATAGAAATGAGAATATCCATCATTTCATTAATTATTTACATAAGAATGTTAAAATAATGTTGATGAAATACATACGTAGTGTGCATTTGAATATTTTGTATCATCATCTTGTATGTTGAATTGATTCAAATAATGTATATAATTATGTCATTAATACATAAGCCTATTTTTATTTTCTCAGATAACTTTATCAGTATTACTATGCATGAAAATGAAGATGGGATATTCTGGAAATTTTCCTGAGCCATAATTTTTTGGGATGCATTTTAAATAGTCATTCCTATTTAATTTAATAAATAAAGGTTATGAGACACATTTATTGGGTTGTGAAGTGCCCTTATTTTACTTATTCTATTAGTTCATATCTAAATACTTCGTCTGAACATGATTGCACATGAATTTATTGAGAGAGAAAGTTAACTTGGAGCTTAAATTGAGGCTCTATCACAAAAAATTGGTGGGAAGTTAAGATCCAAAAAAATTTGTTGCCTCAACCAAATTAGTTTTTTGTTCTTAATTTATCATGAAATTTTGAAATCAAACTTTCATTGAAAATAACTTAGAAGGTAATATTTTAGTATCTCTAGTTTTACTTGTTCTTATGTTTCAAGATTTCTATAAATTAAAAAATGCTAGTTAAAAAACAACATGATTACATGCGTATTAGCATGAAAAAGATGATTGACTAATCAAGGCGTAAATATATATTTTAGGATGATAGTATAAAATTCCTAATTTTTACATATTTCTATAGAATTTTCTGACATCAAGTTAATGAAAAGAATTAATTTTACATGAAAATTAATTTTCCTAGATTTATTTAAATATTTTTATGGTTTTAAATAAAATATACCATTATTTATCTTCTCGTCTATGTGGTGCATTCTTAATTTTTTTGGCTTGAGGTTATTCATAGGTTGTGGCCAATAATCCGAGCCACTAAGCATTGTTATAAGGGACATTATGGCATCTCAATTTTAATGAGTAATTATGCCATAATATGCCGATCATAAGAAAATTTTATATTTAAAATGTAAAGCCAATCAGAATACAGAACTTGTTAAAATCATAATAAATTAAACATGATGAGTCAAACACAAAATAGATGGATAAAATTCAATGCTTTAAATTAAACATGATGAGTCGAACATATTAAATATGTCATCATTCAAAGTGAAACACATTTCGTTTAACTTTTTTTGAATTTATTAAATTTTGAATTAAACATGTTATAACGCGATTATAGAAAAGGCGTAAATGAAGACTTGCATCTCAATCATTGACAGACTAATTATACGATGAAATTTGATGAAATCATTGACAAACTTATAATTGTGGACTACTTTTCACTGATGAGACACACATCAGAAACTGATTATGGATTCTAAATGTGGATTTTGACACACAATCATCATAAAATCTGATCATTCCATTGACATTCTGGAAATCCATGTTGTAGATCAATGAATGCCAAATCTAGAAGGATACTGTCATGAAATTTAAGGATAACTCCATCTGTCCATCCATGGATAGGAATCTAAACTTATAACCCCCCACCAATGTAATTCATTTTTTGATTATGTTCCCGATTAATTTTCAAGGAGATATTTACTCATTCAAAATCTTGGTTGGGTCCATTATTTAGTTTCAAGAATGAAGGACCAAAGTAGCAGGGAAGATCAAGAGATTCAGAGAAAGCACCATTAGCCATTAGGGTTTTTCATCAGAAGGGTTATGTGATCTTATTTCATTTTCAGTCTGATGTATTCATCTTTTTTTTTCATGGTTATCTTCCTAGAGGATAGCCTAGTTCCTCACCTTTCTGCACACAATCGTAATCTCTGTTACTACCTGGTGCATATCCGCCATCCATATCAGCCATAATCAATGGTTGACTCAATTATATTTATTTAATCCATCACTTTGATCTGACTTCTAGGATTTCCACGTTTTAAATCTTTTTGTGTTGACTATCATCAAACGAAATCAGTTTTCCATACATTATTGTCTTTAGAGACCTGTGTTTGACTTGTGCATTTAACAACTCATGACATACAATTTTTATCCTTATATGGTCATGTGTGTGTATATATATATATATATATATATATATATATATATATATATATATATATGTTAACCATATTTGATCATAGAACTGATGCTAATTCTGATACTGAGCGATTTTATTATTACAAAACATCTTCAGATAATTCTGGTTCAAATCAAATTCTAAATCTTTAAAATCCTTTTAATTTTGTTATCATTCCTCATTTACTCCAGTGAGAGATCTTTTAAAATATTAATTAGGGTTGATTTGAAGGGTGTTTCTTCATTTCTAGAATTAAAAAATGTATTTATTTAATAAAATGCTGATATAAATGTTACCACATCTCAATTCCATGAAATTTTTAATTATTCGATGAATAATTCTCTTAAAATTATTCCCCTTTGGAAATAAAAATCGTACTTTATATTAATCTCGACAATATTATGTAAAATATCAAAAATATCCAAATAATTTTACACCAGATACATTATTAAATATATATATATATATATATCTTTAAGTTATTTATAAAAACACTACTGGTATATGCGTCCTTCCCACATGAATATTAATCATTCTCAATCATTATATTATATTAATAGTGCTCCCTTTCAAGTTATCAATTTTAGACTTTAAAAATAAAAAAAATAACAAGAATTCATGAAATTTGTATATTTAACTCTGTTAGTTTAAAAAATAAGTTATAAAACTACAATATATTTTTAATTTAAATTCTATAAAATATATTATATTTTTCTGAACTGTTATAATGAAAACTCTACTGTCTCATTCTTGAAAGCGATCTGGGGCTTTGTTTATATATTTAATTCCACTAGAACTATGGAAATATCCCTAGTTGCAAAAAAATGATTGGATTGTTTTGACTTTGTGTAAACATCTTAAGGGTTAGAAAAATCAATTTATGGACTCTAAATAGTACATAAATATTGAAATTTACTTGAAGCATCCTCAAGATGATCTAGACAAAATTCGGCAACAAAATGACGCATGAGGTAATTAAGAAACCCCATACCTTGAAAAATATAATTATCCTCTACCTTCTTCATTTTCTACACTTCCAACCAGATAACATAGCAGAGGCACGAGGAAGGTATTGATGGATCATTCCACACCCATAGTCTATGGGCCAAATATATATATATACTGCGCCCCTTCTGCTCCTAAGCGCCTTCGGAACCTTCGTACGAAGTCCGTTTTCTTCTTCATCTTCGTTTCTTCGCTCCTCGCGCCCGCTCACTCATATATATATATATATACTCATGAGCGATTTATCCATAAATCACATTCAATTTTGTTATCACTTTATAATTTGTTTGTATGTGTTCCATGAACTACCTTTGGAAGATAGGAAACTTCCATTTTTTATGATATCGACCATTTGGGGAACATTTCACTAGAGACTATAAAGATGGGACCATTTGCATTCACCATCAACAAATAGAGTTCAAGATTGTTTTATGAAGCTAGTTTTAGAGTTCAACGCATGTGAATAAAGGCAAGAAAAAATTAATGAAGTACTTCTTGGTGGGAAAACAAATGTTCTACGAAAAGAGAGTGGGTGAGACACTTGATAAGGCATGGGAGCGGGTCAAGGATTACTCTGGGACATGCATTATCTGATCATGAGTTATTACAAATATTTCACAAATGATTGGACAACACAGATATATATTGAAACTAGGTGTGGGAACATCATGATGAAGTACAAGGATGAAGCTTTAGATACAATCAAGAGAATAACTTAGAATTACTTGAAAACAATGCAGTATTATCTTACATCTGATCCAAAAATTACCCACAAATGAAGAGTCTTTTTTAAAATATACTATCCATTATAAATTACTATGAAGGTTTATTTATAGCTGATAACAATGATACGACGTCATCTTCCCTATTATCATGGCAAGGATAATTCCTAATGGATAGAAATTCATGGTCCAAGATATCAGGTAAGGAGAGAAGGTTAACTATCATTGTTCTTCCCATCATACAGGCTTCTTGTCTTCTACTTATTATTTCAAAAACCTTGAGGATATTAAATAAACTCATAACAGTTAAAAATTATCTTTCCCATATCTAGATACAGAAACTAGCACCCTATGACACTATCATCAAAGGTGCTTTTCTCCTTGACAGAAATTTCCATATCCAACTGTGGCACCACCTCTCCCAGTCAATATAGTACATGTGATTTTCACAGGACCAATAGACTATCAGGTGATCTTTCTCAGGATGAACCAGCATGTTTTCAAGAAGCTAGAGACATAAAAGAGTGGAATAATGCAATTTAAGAGGACAACAAGTCTACTGAGAAAAATGAGACATGTGAGTGTGAAGAATTACCATCCTCAATTAAGATATTGGAGATAATCAGGATCAAGATTGAAGCATATAAAGGTATAAAGCACATTAAGGAACCAAAAGGTTATACACAAAAATATGGAGTTGATTATTTTTGAGATATTTTCATGTGTTGCAAGACTTGAAAACATGAGGAGTTTATTCATCATTTCAGCTCAAAAATTATTGAAGGTATATCACTTTGGTGTGAAATTTTCTTTGTGAATGAAGAAGTTTTTTTCATGCATCCTCAAGGATTTGAGTTTAAAGGAAAATTAGATTAGTTGTGATAAATTATGTTTTTCAATGAAAATGAAAATTAATTATGCATGAAGTGGAGGAAGTTCATCTTAAAATAGTGAGCCTTTGTTTTGATGATCTTGTCAAAATTATTTGTAGCTTACAAGCCAATCAAAATTTCTACATCTCACGAAATATTCATCAAAAAAATGTATTCATTATAATGCATGTGTGATGCCAATTATTTAAGTACATGAATACATACAATGATTAAGTGAATTATGATCATATCATAATACTATGCTTAAACATGTGCTATGAATATTTCTATTTGAAAGGTAGTTGAGATATAAATCAGCATATCTAGATAGAATAATATGGTCTAGTTCAGTCCATATGATATGGTCGATCACATGGTGTGGAGACATTACGGATAGACAGAGGGTTTTTTTTGGGGAAAAGACTTAGCTGAATGGATTTTTATGAATCATTAAATGGTATTATCCAGAAGATCAATCAAGATAATTGATGTCTTGGTTGCATATGTGATCCTTAAACCTTAGACACCAAACATACCATGTGGATGGATGCATTTTTTGACTATGACCTACAAGTTTGTATTCATAGAACTCCAAGGAATCTTAGTTTGGCCACAAAAATAAGTTCATGAAGAGGATTGAGCCATCAATATGGGATTTTCCACCCTTTATATAAGAGGAGACAACTAAAAGAAGATGCTGCAATGAAGTCCTTCGCCAAGGTAGTGGAATATCATAGAAGTGCTCTCTGATAATTCCCACATGCATCATTACTAACTTAGATGATCAATCAGGATTTGATAGTTGCTCATACCCTAAGTCATTTTTGGAGCATCAAGCTAACAAGGGACTATATGTAAATGGCAATTCTTGATGGTAAGGTTCCATGAGAGATTCCTTATACTCCATTGTATCTTCTGGGGCTTGAGGTGTAGATTAGCACTCAACTTGTTGGAAACTTAACTTGCTGATTGGGATAGTATATCCTTGATTAAAGAATATATATGATGATGTAGATATGGAATATATATAACGAATTTTTTTTAGGTTTCCTAATAAAGGATTTTTTAGTTAAATTGATACATGGGCCTCAAGGGTCAGATGTAAATGTTCATTTGGACGTCAAACGATATACTTACAATTTAGGAGATTTTATGAAGAATTTTGTCAAGTATAAATAGATTAAGGCCCTAAAAAAATCATACTGGGTTATATGGATTTTTTTAATGCTTGAAAATATTTTTTGATGCATTGAAAGATAGATGATCAATTCAAAATTAATCTATGAAACAAGAATAATCAGATTATATTGTACAGAACTTGCTCCACCTCAATGTTGCTCCTTGGCAGAGTGCCTTCAAGTTGTTCACGTGTCTCGCCTATAGATGTACCCACGTGATCAAGAGACTGTTGGATCTCCTCATTTTCTTCTCCAACTCTTCTTTACAATCTAGTTGATCTTCTCACCATCAAGACATTCTAGTGTAGTGAGTGCCCACATATTATCCATCAATTCATATGTGCCAGAATTTTTCTAGTGTCCAGCCTTCTTCTCCCATCTCACAATGGCTAATATCCACTTTTGATGCAATTGGAATGGTATAAATGACATAGATATAGAGATAATATGGGTCATCAAAATGAAAGAAGAGATTTCATGTGTCGGGAATCATGTGCACATGTCAAGAGGCTAGACACATGAACAACTAAACATGTCTCACTTGAGGAACAAGGAAATCTTGGATCGAATCCCTGCACATGCAATTTGATCATCACATTTTTGAGGGGCCTTACGATTCCATTTGAAATCTTGTTTCGTGCAAATCCATTTTTGCCTCAATCACAGCCTTAAAACCCAACATAAAGAAAAGGAGATCTAACCCTCTGAAGATCAAGTGCATTTGTGTGGAGGCCAGACATCTGAAGATCATGGAACTAATCAATCACATAGTTGGTCCATGGAAAGATGATGTTTTTGGTTCTGTCTATATCTTTGGTTTTCAGATCCAGATTCGATTTAATATTATTCTGCGTAATGAAGTTCAAATCAAGTTGATCGAAGCCAGAATTCCCAACATATATGATTATATAGGATCGTATTATTGATTCATTCAAGAATCCAAGAGTTTGATAATGTATAAATAAAAGTTGAGATGCAAAATGTTAGTTTGCTTTATCATTTTGTTGGTATTCATGTATTTCATTTGGAAAAAAGGAATAATTATTTCTCAAGAAAGGTATGTGACAGAAATTTTGAAGAATTTTAATATGATATCATGCACATCATGCACTATTATGAATTCAGATTAAAGTTTACTTTGAATGATCTATTGACTATGGTGGCTGACAATTTTATTGAAGCATGGTGGCGAGGTTAATGTATTCGACAAATCTAGGACAATATGTTTTGTTATCTGTGAATGTGGTGTCAAGATTTCTGAGTCATCCTTCTACTGATCAGTTTGGAGCAGTCAAAAGAAGGTTGATAAATAAGGAGGTTTTATTTTGTTATGTGATAATGAGTCATCACTTTCTATTGCCAATAATCTAGAATTTCATGGGAAAACATAGAGCAACCAGCAATATATTAGAGAATAAGTCAATGTTGGACCGGTTGACATGCATCATTGCTTGACTCATGATCAAGTAACTGATGGGTTCACCGAGGCTTTGGGTCAAAGAGGAATCGAGAAGTTTAGAGACCACCCAGGTATGAAGAAGTCAACATAAAGGAAGATATGTTGGTAATGTTGATTTGTGGCGGTATGAGGCTGCCACCTTACCTTGAGTCCTGAATAGAATTGTCTAGAACTTGTATGTCGATAATAGCATTTTTCATGAATGGTAAGTCAAGTGTCTCTATATGTAGGAAATTTTTTAAATAAGTAGTTCTCGTCTTGACTTTTTGTGATGTAACTCCAAGTGCATGGGGTAATAGTTTATATGTTTTGACCGTTCTGCATTTATAAAATAATTAAAAAATAATCCAATGTCTATAAATTTATAAAAATGTTTATACCACTCTAGATTTCAAAAACCTGTGATATGATATTTGTCATGATTGAATCTAACTGGCCAATCAGTGAGTCGGTTTGGCCAATCAATCATTGAATGGCCCACTAGATTGGATCTACTAACTCAGTCCAATCTCAAACTGGACTCTCTGGTAAATCTACTTGGCTTGGCCATACAAAACCTTTCAATCTGATCCAATCCGATCATTGAAATATGTGAAATGCCTTCCCAGTCACTGAAAAATGTGGGGCAGATTATGGTGGGATGACTGCTTACCCACCTCCAAATCTTTGAAACAAAAACTAAGAAATTTCTACAAGCTCAATATCAAGCATAAAAATTATCAGAAACTGTACAAAGTCCAACATCAAGCAAAGACATTTATCAGACTGCCAGAAGCCGAAGATCAAGCAAACATTCTGATTAAAATTTTTAGATAATTTTTTTGCTTGATCTTGGTTTCCGACAGATTCTGATAAAAATATCAGAATCTGACAGAAGCATAAGATGAACAAAAAAATGCACTAAAATCTGCCAAAAGCCCAAGATGAATGAAAAAAATTATCAGAATCTGCCTGAAGCCAAAGTTCAAGCAAGTTTTGGTATCAGAATTTTTTGAAGCCCAATATCAAGAAATTCTTTTATAAGAATTTGCCAGAACCCAAGATCAGACAAATATTTTATCAGAATCTTCCAGAAGCCCAAGGTCGAGCCATAAATTTTATACGAATCTGCCAGAGGCCAAGATCAAAGCAATTTTTCAACCAGAATCTGACAGAAGCTCAAGATCAAGCAATAAAAATAATCAGAAAGTCCCAGAACCCAAATATCAGGCAAAAGTTTTCATCAGAATCTGCCAGACGCCCAAGATCAAGAAAACTTTTTTTATCAGAAATTGCCCAAAGCCCAAGGTCAAGCAATACATACATACACAAAAATGGCTAACTTTTAGATCCGGGTGGGCTGCTTCTTCCCAGATACCGTCTTCTTCACAGCGCCAACAGAGACTAGGAACTGATCCAAGGATGAAAGGGTTTTCATGTCGTCTGGGGGGAAGTAACCGGCAGCCCGGCCCATAAAAGCAGCCAGCATAAGGCCCAGCGAGGGCCTAGAGGCGCTCGGGATGCCGAGAAGTTCATCCAAGAAAGAAAATGCTGCTAGAAACTCTGTTCTGCTAGTGGCCACAGGTGCAGCAAAGTGGGCTGGGATGATCCTCTTGAACGGCCAGTCCTGGCTTATCCTGTCCACCCAATCTCTCACCTGCCATCGCCATAAAAAACCAACGGTTCAGATGAAATGTACGGGATTGGGTCATCGATTTGTAGTGGGAACTGCAATCAAATCAAGATAAGATTGGATGGCCGTTGATCATCGGCATCGAGCAATCTGACGAGCAAAAAGGTTGATCTAACGGAATTGGTCGATCAGTCACGTGGGCCATTCTGATCTCCACTGTTGATTGATCATTTTTTCTGAAGAAACACTGTTGTCTGATCATGGATCTTCAATCAGATTGAATTTTCCAATCTGGTCGATCTGTTGGTAGATTAAAGGTAGGGCATTAAAGGTGGTGTCCTCACCTTGTCGGGGACTTTGCTGAAGACTAAGGTTTTCACGATGGGGGAGACAATCAGCTTTTGCGACATCTGAGAGAAACTAGCATTTGGCTCCAGAAGATTAGATGGCCCCAAGAACAGGATCTGAAGAACCATTCTTTCCCAGCCTGCAAGAATGCCTACATTATCAAGCTGAAAGACCAACTGGAGATTCCAAAGATAGTTTCTCCGGGTGCAATGAGATTTTCAGTGAGACATTTAGATAATGAGTGAGAAAAACAGGGTGAAAATGATTTCTTGAGAACAGAAAACACATAATATAAGATAATGCCCCCTAAGATTCCAAAAAGGTAGATAAATAAGAACAGAAAACTGAAATGTGAGTCGTCGGCTCACCACTGCTCATTATAAAGGAATTTAACGGGATAGTTCATCCCCATGATGGTATTTCAGCGAGACATTTGAATATATGGATAAACATAATCAAGAGAAAGAGGGGAAAATTGGGTTTTTCAATGCTGAAGAACTTTGGGAATGCATTTCAGACAGTAATGTCAAATGCGAGACATGATTACAAGTTCCAACATACAACTGCTACGGTTTTTAATGAAACTTTATTAAAAGATATTCGATCGGTAAATATTTTGGAGAAATTGACTGATACTGCAAGGAGAACAAATACCATATCTGTGGAATAAAACTCAAAATTAAGGGGAAACTGAGTCTGATGACAAATATATTCCATCAAAATTCAGTCACATCATCATAAATCCTGACCATGGTTCCATCAACAAATCAGATAAATAACAGCAATTTTCCAAGAACTTTGAGTGGTTAACCACGTACCCGAAAGGAAAAAATGGAGCAGAAGACTTTTCTTGTGAAATATCGAAACGATTAGGGAAAAGTGGCTGCACTTCCATGATTTAAAGAGTCTAATAACTTTTCAAAAAAGAAGTTATAAAACTGAAAATGAGGATCTTGATTTAGAAAAACAGAATCACCTTTTTGACGGTTGGCTAAGTTGTCCACAACAGGGTCCTGAGGTACTTCTCTCCCTTTGCTGAGGATCCTCACAGCGAGCCCGTTCTCCGCAGCGGCCAGCAGGGACTCTTTACTAATGCAATCAGGCGGCTGCCGAGGGACGAAGATAACAGCATCCGTCACAAGCATTGTTCTAGAACGCTTATGGTAAAACGCGACTTCGACATACGGCCCAATTCCTGCCACACCAGTTAATCATGAGAGACACAATCACAATCTGATCCCATCAAGAAAATATGTGAGTTGACCTTACAGGCCCAATAGGCTCTTTTATCCTCATCTCTCTACATGTTTATTTTTTTCCTGTCACACTAGCTTTTAGCCATGAGAGGTTCAGTCACAATCTCACTCCCTCAGAAGGAAGCAAAGAGGTAAATGTGTGAGTGGACCTCGTTGGCATAATGGGCTAATGGGCATGTTTATCATTATCTCCCTATATCTCTATCTCTATCTCTTCCTGCCACCCTTGTTTTTAACCATGAAATGCACAGCCATAATCTCACTCTCCCGGAAGGGGTAAATGTGTGAGTGAGCCTTATAGTCATAATGGGCTGATGGGCATATTAATCCTTCTCTCTCTATATTGCTCCCTCTTCATGCACCTTAGCTTTTAGCCATGAGAGGCGCAGTCACAATCTCACTCCCTCAGAATGGAAAGAGGTAAATTTGTGAGTGGCCATTACTGACGATACGGGTTGATCGGCATATTTATCGTTATCTCTATGTCCCTACCTCTTCCTGAAACACAAGTTGTTAGCTATGAGAGGCGCAATCATAATCTCATTATCGCAAGAAGAATGGAACAAAGAGGTAACTGCGTATGTGGGCCTTATAGGCCTAATGGGCTGATGGGTATATTTATCCTTCTCTCTCGATGTCTCTATCTCTTTGGGGTAAAGGGGCTCCTGCCACCCAAGCAGCCTCCCTATGCTCCATATCTCTCGCGATTGCTCACAACTTCATTTTTGAAAAATAAAAATAGAACTACTTTTTTTTGCTAAACCTTGCCAATTTAACTTCTTACTACTGCAGCAAAAGTAAGAGCCTTCTAGAAGACCAGCTGGTTTATGGGAATTCAATTTTCAAAAACCAGTTGCTGCTCTCCAACCAGAAGGGCTACATCTTTAAAGGAGAGTGCATGAAAGGTAAAACGACGAAAATGCCCCTATTAAGCCAAAATACCAAACCCCCTTGAGATTCAATTGGGATCGTACCATTTTCCCATAAAATTGGAGTAACATAATTTTCTCCTCTATCATTATTTCGCATGTAGTTTGTGTTAAGAACAGTGGAAGATTTCAAAAAGGAAGAGAAAGACAAACCGCGCAAGTTAAGGATGAAAACAAAAGAGGAAGGACTGACCCACTTCAGGGGAGCTTAGGACTTTCTGTTCAATCTCATCAGCCCATGGAGTGGAAGTGTCCTCATCTTTCAAAGGCTTGGACCCGAAAATGCCAAAGAACTCGAGAGGAAGGTTGATCGGCCAGCTCCATTGCCTAGGCGCCACCCAGATTCTTGCTTGAGGGAATTTTCGAGAAAACGGCCCCACAAAAATTTTATGTTCATAAGCAAATGTTGGTAGGAGTATGTACTCCACTGGAGCACCCAGTTCCTTAATGAGCTGCACAACACATTTCATAGTCAGAGCTTCAAGTTGAGCTTAGTGGTTGTCATCACCGATGACGATGACGAGAAGGTGAAGAAAGGACGATGAGGAGACATCATCATCCCTGTTATTTTTCCATGCCAGGATGACAATGATGATGATGATGGTGAAAATTTTGTCTTCGTTGGCGTCCCTTTGTTAAACCTCACTCAGATAATGAGAGACAATGGCGAAGTCATCACCGTCATCGCCATCATTTGTCTGCAGCAGGATGACAATGATGATGACAATGGCAAAATCCTCACCATCACTCAAACCACAGGTGATGAAGACGATGAAGAAATCATCATACTACTCAAACACCTCTTCAAAAAAAAAAAAAGATATTCCTCAAACACAAAGGTGAGATAAGAAATTGATAATTCTCACTACAATGTGCGAAAAGATAATGAAACCTCCCTATAATTCATAAAACCAATTATGTTTTTTGCCCCACCACAAGCAAAAAACAGACAAGTATCATCTCGTTATCATCCAGTAACCGTCTCATAATTGATTAATTGTCATCTAGTTATCCTCTCGTTATCTAATCCATTGCAAAAAAAAAAAAACTAGTTCTTAACTTATGAGAGAGAATTGAGCAGAACCTGAATGCACTCTTTCGTGGGGGCAATCGGCGCATGAACCCACAAACCCCCAGACTTGAGCTTGATCACGGTCATCCTAATATTGGTAGAGACGCTGCTGAATCCCAGTGCCTGTTCTTGTTCAAAAAGCCATATGCTACCTTTCACGGCCTTCAAAAACAAAGAAATAATCAGAAATCAAAGAACAGATGATCATCCAAACAAGAAGTACACGTTAAACAACCTCAACTCTCGTCGTGCGCCGATTAAGGAAAGGTCCGAGAGGGAAAGGGAAGCCGGTGAAGTTGAGGTAGAACCTCTCTCCACCGCCAACGCTAGAGCCAGGCCCAGAGGAAGCGACCACCCGACAATGGGAAGTCCGCTTGCTGGGAGAAACCAAACGAGGTAAGGCTCGTCGGAGGGAGAACGACGACGTTGAGCTTGCAATTGACGCCGAGGTCTGCCGGAGCTCCGCAGTGGGCAGAGAAGTGGTCGCTGCGGTCGCCATTGAAGCTTCTAGTGATCTTGGTTCTTGACCCACTTCGCCAAATGGTAGGGAAAAGTTGTGGGAGCGAGATTTGAAGAGCTCGCCATTGCTGGCATGCTGTGGCCATGGCGGGTACACGTGGAGGGTGGAGAATTGGTGGGTTGAGAGTCGTGGGTTTCTCTTGGTTTCTGCTGGGTGTGGAGAAATTCGGGAAAAGGGGTGGAATTTTAGTGGCCTGAGAGAAATTTGAGGGGAGTGTGCGTGTGAATTGAGTGTTTATTGAAAGCTTGGGACTTTGTTTGTAGATGTTGAAAGGGTGCTCTTGGTTTCTGCTATGGATGGAGAAATTGAGGGAGAAAGGTTGGAATTTTAGTGGCCTGAGAGACATTTGACGGCAGTATGGGTGAGAATTGAGTGTTATTGAAAGCTTGGGGCTTTGTTTGTTGATGTTGAAAGGGTCATCATGGGTTGCTCTTGGTTTCTGCAATGGATGGAGAAATTGAGGAGAAAAAAGGTTGGAACTTTAGTGGCCAGATAGAAATTTGAGGGCTGTATGTATGTGAATTGATTTTTTTTAAAAAAGCTTGGGACTTTGTTTGTTGATGTTGAAAGGGTCATCATGGGTTGATCTTGGTTTCTGCAATGTATTGAGAAATTGAGGGAAAAGGTTAGAATTTTAGTGGTCTGAGAGAAATTTGAGGGCAGTATGGGTAAGAATGAGTGTTTATTGAAAGCTTAGGACTTTGTTTATTGATGATGAAAGGGGTCATCATGGGTTGCTCTTGGTTTGTGCTATGGATGGAGAAATTAAGGAAAAAGGTTGGAACTTAAGTGGCCAGATAGAAATTTGAGGGTGATAAGGGTGTGAATAAGTGTTTGTTGAAAGTTTGGGATTGCATTAATTGATATGGGTGTGTATTAATTGGCATACCCACTTTACAAATAACAAAAATGTGGCTTGATGACAAACACAAGTTTTAGTTCAATACACGACTACTTTAAAAAGGGCCCAAAACAAAGTTTCTCTTGATATATGAAAATTCGATCATTTTTATGATCAATAATCAATTAACGGATTTGGATTATTGTGGGGGTTCTATTCTTTTACTGATACGACGCAGCCTTAATGCACAAACAGTGTAGGAACAGGACTTGAATTCGCAAGCCTTGCTCTAGTCCAAGGAGACATTCTGAATCCACAGAACTAGCTCCAACCCTTGAGTCCACAAGCGGTTGTGCTTGAATCTACAAACACTAAAGCACTCTCTAGCAAATAGAACACTTAAAGGGGAGAAACAACCGGTTCAACAAACAATAGAGTTCAATAATAATCTTTCAAAGATACATCTGGGCCTTATATAGGCCACAACAAGTGCAAGGTCGTCCATAATGACTGCACATTCTGAGCCCTATAGAAGCTGTCAAGGGATATTCGTGTGGCTCAAAAGATCATGATGGGACAAAACAAAAAATATGAAGCTCTGACAAGTTAGAGCAGAGATCGTGGAAGAAGAAGAATCTGTTAGAGGATTTGTGAGATATGAATCAGTCAAAATATCTTGTCAGAGAATATCCTGACAAAGGATTTTTAGGGGAGTTAGGTAATTTTCTACATATCCTGTCAGTTCTAGAAGAATCTATTTCTTGAGCCACAAGTTGCTAATGGGCCTCAGAAAATGGGCTTCTAGGCTACATCATGATAGTTTCAAACAATTTGTGGGTAAAAATTAAGCAAATTGAATGAACATTTAAATACAAAAACAGAGATATGACTTACTCATCTTCATTGGAGTCAAAGCTGCAAATTATTGAATCCTTAGTTGATGTACGCATGTTGCCTTGGTGTATCACATCTCCTTGTTACCTTTTCAGAAAATGTCGCTAGTGATATGTGAGGATCTTCTGATCATTCCAATCACTCCATGGTGGGAAGGATGCCTAAGAAGAAATAATAAAAATTTTCTTCTGTATTTCACATCTCCTTGTTGCCCGTCTATACTCCAATTAACTAAACTCACCTAGGCCTCCCACCTCCTTACCACTCTCGATGCAATCTAGATGGCATGACAATGACACCAGAGGGTGAGCAAAGATCGTCAAGGCAAAGGAGGAGATTCGACGTGCCATGGATTGCGTGGACACATCTAGAGGCTGCACACATGAGCAGCTTGACCTATCTTGCTCAAGGATCTGAGAAATTATGGATGGGATCCATGCATAGGTTTTACGCTTCATGGTTTATTGAGTTGTTACGATTCTATTTAGGTCCTCCGCTGTAGATCATTTTGAGTTCTTCATCCAGATCAAGGCCTCTATAACTCAACATTTTCAAGGTTTAAAAGACAATCTATTTGTGACTTCAAGAGTCACAAATATAAAGTAATTAGTTATCCAATGATTTAACGTAATCGATACATTGAGTATCCAATCCATCTGGTTCCAAGCTACACCTCGCACTCCAGAAAATTGAGACGAATATGATGACTCTCTCATGGAATCTCTACCCCACATATTAATCTCTACCCCATGAAGGTATATCATCATCTACTTGATGCTTCTAAGACAATTTAGGGTAAGTTATACTACTTGACCCTATTCAGTCATCATAGTTAATACTGGTCTATTTGAAAATCATAAGAGTACTCTTTTCTGATATTCTACTTCCTTGGCTGAGGACTTCATTTCATCATCTTCCTTGAGGTGAATTATCTAATATCAAGAGTTGAGGTTCTCATACTGAGTACTCAATTATTTTCATGAACTTCTTGGTGCGTCCAAGCTAAGCTAGTTTTTAATTCTATAAGTTAGAACTCGTAGATCATACATGAATCATAATCTATCATCCACTACGTAGCTTAATATTCCAAATCGAAGGACCACTTACACAACCATATGTGAATCAATCAATGATAAAATATCATCCAGGATTCATAAAGATCAATTCAATCTAGTATTCTTCCTAAATAGTGACCACTATCTATCCCTAGTGTCTTTACATTCATGTCAATGGGATCCACCATACTAATCATATGAGTGGGACTATAATGTATGTGAAAGGGAAAGGAAATTCATGTGTATTCCTTGTGATGTGACCACGTCCCCTTAGAGAGAAAGAGAGAGAGAATGAAGCTATAACAGAGAATGAAGCTATAACATCTCTCGCACTGTGGAGGCCATAGCGCAATACTCGTATCCCGCACTAGAGTAGGCGACCACCTTCCACTTCCTAGATCGCCATGTAACCAAATTAGCGCCGATGCAAGTGCAATAGCCAATTGTGGATTTGCGATCCCCTGGGTCAGGTGCATATGACACATCTGAATAAGCTTCGATGCAAAGGTGATAATGTTTTTGATAAAGAAACTGCTATACAAGTGCACTCTTGACCTAAGAAAGTACTTGTAAACCTCCTGACCAATGAACTTGACGTGGTTCCTACATGAACTGGCTAGGAACACTAATCGCATATGCAACGTTGGGATGCATCATTGTCCGCCAGATGAGCATTCCAACTAGTCTTCGATACTGGTCAGCATGAGGTAGGACTGGTGATGACGTGTCCCAGAATGATGGATGGGCCCCCATTAGGAGGATGCAGGCTTACAGCCCAAAAGTTGCGTCTCGTAAAGTATATCTAAATTATACTTGCGTTGGGAGAGTGAGAGTTTATCACCTTGATAAGAGAATTCAAGAAAATATCGAGGAGTTCTCAAGTCATGAAGGCTTAGGTGTTTTTGGAGATAGGCCTTGGCGTTCTAAATACTTGCGGTGTCACTGCCTGTATAAAGCATATCATCCACATAAGCAACAAGAATGATAACAACTGTAAGTCTGCGTTTGGTGAGTACGGTGGGATCGGCCTGACACAGAGTTAAAAAAGGTTTTGAGAAGACCACCAAACTTGGCAAACCATGCTTGAGGACTCTTCTTGAGATCATAAATGGGTTTCCGGAGATGACACACCTTGGATGAATCACCCCGAGCGACCAACCAAGCTTTGTGCCTGGCAATGGACTTATCGGGATTGTGTTTCACCGTGAACACCCACTTGCAAGTGAAAATATTGGCGTCGCAAGGGTGAGGGACTAAGGTCCAAGTGCCCCGAGAGGTGAGTGCATGAAATTCAAGATCCATGGCGGCTTTCTATGCAGGTCCCTATGCAGCTTCATCATACGTCCTGCGTAATGACGCAAAGGCCACGACCATGGAAAAGGTGTGAAAGGAGGGGGAAAGGCGATCATATACAACAAAATTAGAGAAGGAGGTGATGAGTGCACGTACGTGTAACTTCGCATCTGGCAATGAGGAGGTGAAGGTCATTGACAAGATGAGATGGTTCCAAGGCTGTAGAGGCAGGCGCTAGGGCTGGAGAGGCTAAGGTCAAGTCACCATCGAAGGCTACAGGATCTGCATCTGACGCCGGTGAAGGGGGCTGAGCTGACAATGAACGAGAGGAAGCCAATGAAGTAGAACCTGGACAGATGAGAAGATCTGAGTGATATCGCAAACGCTTTCTATGGACAGAATATTTCCCTTGATCTGTGAGGAGATGGACAGATGTCATCCAACAAGGTGCGCACCTACGATCAATTCTTGGAAAAAATGCTCTAGTGTCTGTATGTCTGTCGCATAACTAATTCCTAGATTATTGTAAGAATGCATCCAAAGTGGTTCTAGAGAGTGGAATTACCCTGCATGAATGATATGAGTACTTCGAAGATCTCCATTGTACGACCAAAGTTACTCCTATTTGCATACATACTCTCCAGTGTAGCGCATAAATGTTTGGCAAGGTGGATTCGAGTGTGGGATTCAATGATTGGATGCAATACTCTGGAGCATCCACGATATGATAGTTGAACCCAACAAATTCCACGATGCATATTCGAGTGATGCCAGGCTGGGAGGCTTCGTCGTCAAGTGGTGACTCATGTTGTGAGACATCAAGAAGTGCTCAAACTCTAACGCCCATGACCCGTATTTGTTGCCCTTGAAGATATACGTCAGCCGGTGCAGTTGTGCAATGATGGAGTATCTTAGGGCAGCTTGTTTGAGTGGAGACTCTAGTGGAGAAATAATCCCTGTTAAGGGATTTGAGTTGCTCAAGTTTCCCATATGTCAAGATGGACTGCTGGTCGTGCCGAATGAGCTGGATGGGCAGCCCTATTGTGATGCCAAGGGAGGACGATGTTGATGAGATGGCATCACTGAGGTGAGGAGGGCTCCGAGGAGATGCGTAGCCTGGGCTGCGTAGCTGTTGGCAGGGAGAGGCCTCTAGAAAAGAGTAGAGAAGCCACTTGGAGGATAGCATCGAGGAGGGCAGTGCTTGGAGGAGATGGCACGCTGAGAAGACACTCGGAGGATGGCGTTGAGGAGGGCAGTGCTCGGAGAAGATGGCACACCAATGAGCCACTCGGAGGAGCTGGAGTCAAGGAGGGCAGCACTCGGAGGAGATGGCACGCCGGTGAATAAGATCTCTCACTGCGAGGAAGGCTGATCGCCACGAGGAAGCGATGGATGATCATCGAGATAAAAATCTCTCTCCGAGAGGAAGATGGTGAAGAGAGATGATAACTTCCCTGAGAGAGAGAGATGGCAGTGCTGGTTGGCGAAGAGAGAGGATGGTCGTCGCGAGGAGGATGTCAACCACGAGGAGATATGATGACGCTAGGCATCTCTGGTCTCTCGAAGAAAGTGGTGGCGAGGAGGAGCTGCCGGAGAGGAGTCACCGGCGAGAAAGATCACAACGAGGATGGCCACCGCAAGGACAAATGATGGTGCTAGGCGTCATTAGTGACACTCGAAGGAGGTGGTGGTGAGGAATAAGCTGCCAGAGAGGAGGATTCGCCTGTGAGAAAGTACCCTAGTGCGCTGCCATGATACCATGTGAAAGGGAAAATAAATTTGTGTGCATTCCTTGTGATGTGACCATATCCCCTTACATAGAGAGATAGATAGATAAATAGAGAGAGAGAGAGAGAGATAGATAGATAGATAGAGAGAGAGAGAGAGAAGGAGAGAGAGAGAGAGACGGAATAGAGAGAGAAAGAGAGGGATAATGGATTATGGGCTAAAACCCATTCACTTTTTGTATAGTAATTCATTCACTTTTTGTAGAGGAATATGAGAGAGAGAGATAGACAAGGCTAGGCCTTGTTTAATTGTGTCATTTTCTCTAGATATTTTAATGCAGATCTCGAGTGTCATTTGTATAGGAAGATTTAAAGATACATGTTTAAAGACTAGTTATCTTTGAATTGTGATATCACCATAATTCACTTTTTCAAGTAATATATTCATAGAATTCATTATAATCACATGCACAATATAATAAACTGCTAGGTCATAATTAAAGCATAACTGTTCATCCACTTGATGTCTTTGGTGTCTCAAGGCTAAGCACTATTCGAATAACCATAATGAAAATCAGCTTGATTACTACTTTTGTTTAACACCATTAAGGGATTCATGTGGATCAATTTAGTGAACTCTTTTCTCTAATGATCACTCATTATCTCTCCCTAGTGTTTCCACAATAAATACCAGGGTATCCACCATAACCATCATACAAAAAGGAATCTATTGTATTATTCTCTCTATATATTTTGGTGTCCATCTCAACTATCCTTTCAATAGGAATATGAGAAACACATATTTAAAGAATAGTGATCTATGTATTATGATCTCATCATACATCACCTAGTTAAGTCATTAATGAATATATTGTATTGGTGAACATTGAAAACAAGTTTATGTATAAATATGATAAATATATTAGGAATTTCACGTAATAAAGAATCTGTTAGGTTCTCATAATTATTCTCATACTTATTTGCTTCCATCTATGCCTGATGAAACCAAATGGCAATAAAATGATAGATGATTGATATATAGACTGATAAACATGAAATTATAGTTTCATCGATGCATCAAATTGCCAACTAAATCATGACACATGCTTCACTTATGATTAAATGTGATAGTGATACAAATTTCAAACCATAACCCTATTATGCATGTTTGTTGGTATTTTGTGAGATTAGGCCCATTTGACTTGTTTGAAGCCAAATGATTTTGGTGGGTTCTAGGTCTTGCTATGGATGAAAACATAATACAATTCACTACAGAATACTTAGACATAATCATTGTGACATCATTAAAACAATGAAATGAATCATTTAGGAACATACCACATTCTTGATTTCTTGGATCCTCAAGTGACACATGTCGAGTAGCTCATGTGTGCAGCCTCTAGACGTATCCATACTGTCCATAGGATATTGAGCCGCCTCCACCATGATGAGCTCCATTCATGCTATGTCATCATCGTTATGACATCTTGATCACAAGGGAAAATGAGATGAGCTAAGGAGAGAAGGGACAAGAAGGAAAAGAGCCCTAAAACAAATTCTCCCTGTTCAATTAATGAGGTGACTTTGACTTCCTGGCTTATCCATGGATTTGCTTTGACTGTTTTTATAAAATTGAACCCGAAATTTTAGTACTAAAAACATAATATTCTTATGCAATAATTGTTTCTCAAAATCTATCTCAGAACAAGGTATTTCACTTCTTTGACTTATATCTTTCTAACAGTAACTTCAAATTTCTCCCAATTCAATCTAATTATCTATCACCTTACAGAGATTTATATTTGGAAGCTTTAGATCTCAGAATAAGCAGAAGATCAATCAAGTTTAACTTGGAAAGAAGTGCAATCAAAATCAGTATTCAAGAAATAATATGTTAGTGATTCAAATTTGTACATATATTAGAAAGATCTGAAACCCGATAAACCAACTTGAGAATTAGAAAATCAAAATCTGAAAATTAACTGTGGAACTCAAAATTAATAATTAGAATCTGAAAATGAGGAATAGATAAACTCAAATCGATCAAATAAAACAATTGATTTTAAAATTTAGATTTCTGAAAATCAGAAATTGAAACAAAAAATTTACTCAGAAAATGGAGAATCTGGATTCAAACAAGATAATTAAGGATTCAAAATAAAACAGAAATTTAGAATCGAAATCAAATTGAGGTTTTAAAATAGTAAATCAAAACACAGAAACTCATCTAAGTGAAGACAAAAAAATCGACCTATTTCAAGAACAGTTTTTAAGATCTTCATTGCACGCTCAAGAGAAAAGGAAAAATACCTGGACTGATGAATCACACGCACAACAGTTGGAGAGAACTACTGTTCAATCATCAGATAGAGTTTTCTTAGTCAGACTTAAAACGAGAGAGTGTGCACACTTTATCTAGAATGAGATGTAGAGGGAGAGAGCTTTCTTGAAGATCTTGGAGAACACATAGTTGAAAATTCCCTTTGGGATATCTCTTCTTGATGGATCGATGGGAATCGTTCAGCATACAGTAAGAGAGCAAAAATTGGCAGCCAGAGATTAGATTCTGAATCACGAGAAAGAAAGCTAGAGTGTATTTAAGTAATAAGACATCGGAAGAGAGAATCAGTAGGGTTACTGATTGAGTCAGAAGAGAGGTACTAAATATCAGGAGAGAGAGAGAGATAGAGTATTTTTCTAAAAGAGAAAGAGAGAGAGAGAGAAAATATTTCCGTATGAATTATGACTTCAATTAAATTGATCTGATAATTATGATATTTTTCAGAAAAATGATAATATAAAAATAAGAAAACAATTTATAAAACTATAAAAATAAAGAAAGCTTATCAGTTATGATTCGATGTTGTCCCTCATCGCATACCAGCTCGATCTGTCAGTACCTGCACCCACAAAGATATACTTTTATCATATAATTTTGGCTAAGAAAATATTACTCATTAAAATCATTGACACTACTTGCATTAACATCAATGGTCATATTGTAAATTTATCAAACTCCTTTTAACTCATAGTATTTGTCTAATGAGTCTTGTGGCCCAATAACCTCTAATACCTCCATATTAATTGACTATATCATAGTATATATTATTAATATCAAATCACTTTAACCCAATTGATCAGTTAAGATAGCCTGTGGGGTGCCAAGCTTTATCTTGATAGAGCGCAAATCACAATGTTAATTTTAGTGTCGTTGTACTTTTAATGTGGATAACTCAATTAAGTTTGTTAATTATAGAAAACTCACTTAAATTAATAGTTGAAGTGAGGTTGGCTCCAGAGGGACTGGCCCGTGGAAGTGAATCTAATTGTTGGGTTATTGTTAAAGAGAATCAAGATTATATGTAATAATTACTGGTAAGTAATGATAGAGAAAAGTAGCGGTAGTAAGATAAGATAAGATAATATAGTGATATTATTATATGTAATAATAATAATGAAGAGTTGAGATAGGGATAATATAAGATCACTATATCGCCTCTTTTAACTAATATTTTTATTGATTTTAGAGTTAGCAAGCAATTAATATTATCATTCTGATTTATATTTTTAGAATAAAGGATGATGCTAAGATATTAGAGGAATATAGAGAGATTAGTAGTATATCAAACTTTAGTATATGAGTAAACTTCACTTGTGAGATGAAAAACACCTTAGATTTGAAGAAACAAAAATAGATAAGTTGGCCAATTGAACTTATTTCAAACTCTTTTTGCATTAGATGGGTGAATTCATCACTTACCTTTTTATGAATAGTGTCAAATCAACATGCCCTCTCACATACCCATGAGTGATGAGAAAACTATTTTGTTTCTCAAACAAGATCTCAGAGCTTGCTTCACACCATACAAGGCTTTACGAAGTTGATATAACCATTAAGGGTGCTCACAATCTCCAAAACCATGAGGCTGTTCAACTACACTTCTTCCTTTACTACTTCATTTAGGAATGCACTTTTGACATCCATCTTGAATAAATATGAAATCAATTTAAAAATAAATGATAATAATAACTGAATGGCATCTAAGCGTGCCACATGGGCTTATGTTTCATCATAATTGATTCCCTCTGCCTGAACATACTCTTGGGCAGCTTATCGTATTTTATTTCGAACAACTTTGCCATCTTTATTCAGTTTATTCTTAAATATTCACTTTGTACCAATCATGTTTTGCTGATCAGGACGTGGAACTAGGCTCCAAACATGATTACACTCAGACTGTTTGAGCTCCTCGTGCATAACCTTAAACCATTCTATTTCCAAAAGTGCTTCGTCCACCTAAGTGATGGATATATGTGGCCGTCAAGCCAATTACACTACCATGTTTATTTAAGTCCATTGAATAAAATATTTACGTTTAGTATTATTCTGTGTGATGTTTATAATGAAGTCCATGAATACGTGCCATGACTTAGTGAATTATGAAGAGATCATAATACAGTGATCAATAGTTTTTAAACATGTATTCTAAATATTCATATTCGAGGATAGTTGAGATGGACATCGAATTATCCGGATAGAATAGCACTAGCTGATCCTACGTATTCGATAAGTATAGCTGATCCTATGGCTATTAGTATGGCGACACTAAGGACAGATAGTGGGTGATCTTTAGAGAAAGAGTTCACTGAATTGATCAGTGTGAATCCCTGAATGGTATTATACCTAAACGTCAATCAGATCGATTCAAGTCACGGTTTTATAAGTGATCCACTGACCTGAGACACCAAGGACATCTCGTGATTGGACGACTTTATTTTGACTATGAGTTATGAGCCTCTAATCATGGGATTCAAATAAGTTATAGATTGGATGTAGTAAGAAGCTTGCGGAGATGATTGAGTGGTCAAGATGGGATCATCCGCCATCGGTATAAGAGGAGATTGACTTGAGGAAGACGATGCAGAAAAATCCCTAGCCAGGGTAGTGAGGATATTGGAGAAGGCATTCTCCAATGATCCCCATTACGCATCAGTACTAATTGAGTGATGAATTAGGGTTTGACGATAAATAATGCTCTATGTCTTTCGAGAGTCTCGCGTGGATGATAGATTATACAGATACGGTAACCGATGACGGTAAAGATTCCATGAGAGAGTTCTAGGCTACTTGGTATCTTCTAGAGCACGAGGTGTAGCTTGGCACCCCACGGGCTGGAAACTTAGCCTGTCGATTGGGTTAAATCGATCCTTATTTAATTCATCTATATGTTGATAGAGTTCATGAATAAGGTTGGTCAATAAATGTTATTGGGCCATTAATTAACTAGAACGATACATGGGCCTAGAGGGTCACACGCACAAGGTCATAAGGGCATTGGTGGATATATTTTTCTTTGGAGGGTTTTTTAGAAAAACCTTAAGTGAAATATAAAGAGGGAAAGAGGTCTTATTTTAAGCATCCATGCCAGCCTCATTTGAGAGCCCCCCCTCTCTACTCCCTTCTACACTCATCCAAGGAATAATGTCTTCATGGTGACGAGATCTTCTAGATTCTCAAGAAAAAGTGAAGAAGAAGACGTGGAGATCCAAGCACTAAGTGATCGTGTGGACACTTTTAGAGGCTGGGCACGTGAACGGCTTCAAAACGATCTCGGAGCGGCAAAGTCAAGGGTGGAACGAGTTCCCCAAAAGGTGCTACAAATTTTTTGTTTTATATTTAGATTGAGAATCGATTGATCACACTTCCGCATACATGGAAAGTATTCTTCCATGGATGAACCAAAGCACAGTTTGTGGGTTCAGTGGGATAAATGCAACATTCATATCATCTCTAACGGTAGATTTTGTCCTCACCCCATTCTCACATTTCCTATTATTGATGTTGAAGGATGAGGAAACCCTCCATGGTCTTGGAAGTGGGACGGCGCCTTCCTCTATGAGATTAACTTCAATGTTATGTGGTAATGAATCATTCTCTGATGAGCTTTGATCATCACAATCAATGAGCACATCATCATATTCATTCTTGATAATTACGGTTTTATGCAGTATACGTTCTGGATCAACATGTTTTCAACAAAATATTCATGAATTGATTCTTCAAAAACTAAGGTGAGTCTGTTGAAAACTCGAAATACCTTTGATATCTCAGAATATCCAAGAAATATACCGCCATTAATACGTAAATAAAAATTTTCCTAATATTCCTTTCCATTTACTAGAATGTAACACCGACATCCAAATACTCGAAAGTATGCAACGTTTGGCTTTCTTCCCTTAAGAAGCTTATATGGGATCTTCCTAAGAAGTGTATGCACTAATGCACTAATGACCTTCTTAAGCTCGAAAGTTGTGTTTACTGCTTTGGCCAAAAAATAACTCAGAAGGTTACTTTCAGACAACATTTCATAGAAATCTCTACTAGGGTCCTATTTTTATGCTCAGCTACCCCATTTTGTTGTGGAGTTCATGGAGCAGAATATTAATGAATTATCCAAAATATGTCACAAAATTCATCAAGTTTCTGATTTTCAAACTCATCACCCTGATCACAACAAATGATTTTAATTTCTACCTCAAATTCATTTTGTATCCTTGTGACAAAGCTTGCAAAGATTTTAAAGCTATCAATTTTGGAAGACACATATATCATGAATAGTTTTCCACTATTACTAGTCCATACACCTAAACCGGATACACGGTTGGGCCTGAAAAGGTCCATATGAAGTAATTCTAGAGGCCTGTTAGTAGAGATATCTATTTTCCTCTAAAAACTACATTTTAACTGCTTGAAATTGATACAAGTCTCACCTTTCTAGTAGAAGTAGTTTTCTAGATTCTTCATCTAGGATGTTACATCCTACTCGAGTATACTAGACAATCATTTGATTCTCACACATCTGACTTATGATGATTGAGTAATGATGGAGACCATACACAAAAAATATATTCTTAACCAAAATATCATCCTTGATAGAAATCTCTCATATTCCATGTATTTAGACATTTGAAGCAGATCTCACGGGCCGATATGACATGGGCTTCAGGATGGGTTGGCTCAAAGCCCGATCATAGTTTATTCCTTATGCTATTCAGATCATGGCCTGTTGGATAATGATGTGTTTCTTTTGGCCCAGCTCGATTCTGAGTTGAAATAAGTATGTCAGGCATTATCCCATATTGATAATATTAAAAAACGGGAACTTGTGCCTACATTTTGACTAAGGATACTGTTCAAATTAACTAAACACTTATCCTCTTATGCACACATCCACATTCATCCATGGGCCATGTGGGCTCCTTCTGGGTTCACTTGTATGGGTTTTTGAAGAGTGCTTATGCAGCTCCTTAATCGCAATGGTGCTTGCCAGGTGTATGCGGGCTTGAATGCTTCTGACTCGCCTGCCTATGGAAGGCTTGAGACCTGCCCCTCCTGGTGCTTGGCTTGGCTCAACCCCATTTTTACTTCTCCCATTTATTTATTTTCATGGAGATAATAGAACAACCACTAGAAAGAATTTAACCAACGAATAATTTTAAAAACTCGATTTGCGAGAAAATAAATTGGACTTGTAATTTATGCAAACAAACTGATCGAAATTTATTGTTGTAATCAATTAAAATATCTAAAGCATGAGATGAAAATGTATATAAAGATGTGGTAATATAGATAAAATAATCCCAAAGATGGCCTTATAATATTCATAACTTCATGTCACATTTAGGTTTCATCACTCCTCATGCTATAGAAGATATAGATCAGCGTGTATTGGCTCACTCATGGAACCTATCTATCATCTTGTGTGAATATTCCCTTATCCGCTTGATGCTCAAAAGATGACTTAGCCTATGGTCAGTGGTAAAACCCTAATAAATTGAGTGAGTTATTCTTAAGGCATTCAAAAAAGTTTCACTGCCTTGGCCAAGGACTACATCGCATAATCTTCCTTGAGTTGTCTCCTCTTATACCGAGGGCATATATCTTGATCAATCCATCATGAGCTTGAAATTCTTGATGCACATGAAATACGGCTATTTAGAATTTCATGATTAGGAACTCAAAGGTTTGGTGTCTCGGGTCTAATTTTTACTTAGATGATTGCGATGTGAATCAAAATAATTGACAGTCCAGTATAATATCATTAAGGGATTAATACAGATAAATTCAGTGAAATATTTCCGCTAAAGAGAATTCACTATTTATCTGTGGTGTATCCACATTAATGGCTATGGGATATCCTATACTAATCATATGAGTGAGACTAGACAATGCTATTCTATTATGATATTTTGATGTATTTCTCGAGTATCCTTGAAGCAAGACTATTTAGTACACATGCTTAAAGATTAGTAATATCTGTACTACGATCTCGTCGCAATTTACTAAGTCTGATCACACAATCGTGGACTTCATTATAAGCATCAAATTTGCACCATAATGAATACATTATATTAATGAACATGGCATTAATATATGGATGTGGATGTGAGATTAATATATACATGGCATTATATTAATGATATATGGATGTGAGATTGGCTTGGGGGGCCACATAATTTTTTATCTGGTTTAATTCTCAGGCTTTCCATAAACATGTAGATGGAAGAGAATAGGATAAGCACAGGATGCAAATGCAACAACAATAACAAAGAGAAACATACATGCCATTAACTCCGACAAAGATCCAAATCAGGTTTGAATATCATTTAATGGATAAGTCCTCTATGTCAGGATGATTCATATTCTGTCATTGGAGTTGGTCAAAATTCTCAAAATAAGGAAGTTAGACCAACAACGTCATCCCTTGGTATCAACACGTGATTTATCTGATGTGACTACCTACTTTTTCATGGCTTCAGAAATGAGGGGAAGTGAATTATTGATCTAGTGGATAAAATTTGAAGGAAAAGATATTTGCATTTTAGGGAACTTTTGTATTTTCTATATGGAGGAAGTTGCCATGTGGCTGAGCACCACAAGGCACTATAAGAAGCACCATGAGGACATGTGTGTTATGGTCCGTTCAAACCAAACATGTGCCTGCATAGCACTCTTAGCCGGTGTTGGCACATGAGAGGTAAGTAAGTTGTGTGTAGACTCAACACAAATAACTACGCTTGTTTACTTTATACTTAAAAAGAATCCTATTTCTCCATTTTTTAAAAGAGAAGTGATGTGGACACATGGTGTGATATATGTGTTCATATTGCTGGTGCACAAAGGAATCTCACACCAATGAAGCACCAAAATAAGGTCAGCTTGGGGCTTTGTAGGATAGAACAATGAGTAGAACCTTTAGGTGGGACCCTTCTCAAGGTCAAACCCCACATTGAACACGAAACCGTTTAACGCTGAATTTTCAATGGAAGGATGCAAAAATTTAAAGAGTTGAGGGCCTCCATCACTCTACGAGAAGAGTAACATAAAACCGTTCACACTCAGCCGGTGAAGAATAAATGATCCTATGGTTCATTGAAATATGGGCCCCGTGAGTCTTTGATCTTCCTATTTACGATGTCGGCATATTTATTCAGCCAAATGTAGACATTGAATGTTGATGATTCTGCCGTCGTGTTTTTTTAGAAATGACTAACTGGATAACATCCGAACATCGATGCCAAGTTAACCCACGATTTTGAGCAACTCATCTTATGAGATCAGAAGCAGTCCGACAGTCATCCTGTCGTTTTCACTTTCGCATGCTTCTTGGCGTTCCATTGGGATATGGTCTTGTACCATCCGGCGACTGCAAAGAGGACGCCGAGGCCAACGACGCCGGCCAAGGCGACCTCGTAGAGAGCGATAAAAGGAGACGTGGCGGGGCTTCCGCCGGGCCCGGCCAGGCCGAGGGCGAACCCTTCCCAGTTACAGTTTACGAGAAACTGCCCCGACTTGACGCCATTTAAAGTTCTCCTGGCCACTTTCTCCACGTCCACATGAGGCGACGACGATATCAGCGCCCTTGTAAATGCTGGAAACTTATCAAGCCCTGCAACTCGAGAAGATCATATTTAATTGTAATTTCTTAAATGGACAGTGGTTCATGTTACTGTAGATTTACGTTATCAGTTAATCAGGGACAACTAAACAGGATCAAGTAAAGATTTGCTACTAACTAAGGTATGTTTTCTCAACCCTGTCATTTACATATTCTAGAATCCCCGTTATGCTCTCTAACAATTTCTACTTTTAAAATCGATTGCACGAAGATCCCTCAAGTATAGATCAGATCTAGCTAAGATAACGATTGAAAGAGGAGAGAAACGTACGGTCGAGAGTCTCTGGGGTGTCCACGCCGGGGGGGCAGACGAGGCAGATGTGGATGTTGTGGGAGATGACTTCTTGCTGTAAAGCCTCTGCTAAGCCCCGAAGTGCAAATTTGCTCGCGCAGTAATGCGTGTACCCATAGACTCCAACCTAAGAGACGATCCAGCACGGCGATTGAGCCAATAATAAGTTGCGCCGGGAGTTTAAGTAAGACAGTACCTGCCCGGCCTGGGAGGAGATGATGGCGATGGAGCGCGGCGTAGAACTGGCCGTCTGCTGCATTGCGGGAAGCGCATGGCGTATCAGGTTGAACGTGCCGACGAGGTTGACGTCCAGCATGTACTTCACCTCGTCCATGCCCATTTGAACCAACTCCCGCGGGAGGAAGAAGCCTTGGTTGCAGATCAACACGTCGACAGTGCCCGCTTCTTGCAACGCCTTCCTCACGCCGTCCTCGTCTCTCACGTCGACACTGTAGATTGAAACGTCGATGCCTGTCACTCGGCGGATCTCGTCGCGGGCTTCTTCCAGCTTCTGGCGACCGCGGGCTAAAAGAGACACTCTAGCTCCTTGTGCAGATGCCGGCTTGGCTATGGCAAGGCCGATTCGCATGGACCCTCCAGTGACGAAGACGTGGCGACCCTTGATCGGTACCCTCGCTCCTCCAGGCTTGATAACATGGCTGAGGACGGCAAGAAAGATGAGCACGACGGCCACCACAATGCCGACAGAGATTAGCAGGAGTGGGATGGTCTCCATCTTCGTCGTTTGTGCCTTCTCCAGCTGCTGTGACTTATATATCCGTTTCGTTATTTGGAGAGTAAACAAAGTCTTTGTTGCTGTGTTGGGTGGATGTTTATTGTAGGGAAGCCTGGTGGTTGGATGATGCCAAGGTAAATGAAACCAAGTTCAATGTAGTAGACTATTCAATTTAATAGATAATTTAAGTTGGATGATGACCGGCATCACCACTTTCAGCACCTTTAGCCATGAAGGAAAAGATAATATCGCATAGCTATGTAATACGGTAATTTTACTTTTTGTGCTCGACATTACCTAATATTAGGGAACGGTACATCGGGGACGTGACGCCCTGGACGTGACGGGACGGTGACGAATCGTGACGAACGGTGAAGCGACGAACTGGTCGTCACGTCACCGTCACGTCACTCATCCAAAGATTTTCAGGAAAAGCGTCACCGAACCATCACTCGTCCGCAGACCCTCGTCACCGTCACGTCACCGTCACCGTGGCGGAAACTTTTTTCATTTTTATAGGTTATGTATTTTTGTTCACATAACGGCACGTCCGGGAGAGAGAGAGTGCGAGAGAGAGAGAGAGAGAGAGAGATTGGGAGAGAGAGAGAGTGCGAGAGAGAGCGATCGGGAGAGAGAGTGCGAGAGAGAGATCGGGAGAGAGAGTGCGAGAGAGAGCGATCGGGAGAGAGAGTGCGAGAGAGAGATCGGGAGAGAGAGTGCGAGAGAGAGCGATCGGGAGAGAGAGTGCGAGAGAGAGATCGGGAGAGAGAGTGCGAGAGAGAGCGATCGGGAGAGAGAGTGCGAGAGAGAGCGATCGGGAGAGAGAGTGCGAGAGAGAGATCGGGAGAGAGAGTGCGAGGGGGCGAGCGGGAGAGCGGGTGCGAGAGAGAGATCGGGAGAGAGAGTGCGAGAGAGAGCGATCGGGAGAGAGAGTGCGAGAGAGAGCGATCGGGAGAGAGAGTGCGAGAGAGAGCGATCGGGAGAGAGAGTGCGAGAGAGAGAGATCGGGAGAGAGAGTGCGAGAGAGAGAGATCGGCAGAGAGTGCCCGAGAGAGAGATCGGGAGAGAGTGCGAGAGAGAGAGATCGGGAGAGAGAGAGAGAGAGAGAGAGAGATCGGGAGAGAGAGTGCGAGAGAGAGAGAGAGGTCGCACGAGAGAGAGAGAGAGCGATAGAGAGAACGAAAGATAGAGTGCGAGAGAGAAAGAGAGAGCGAGAGAGGGAGAGAACGAAAGAGAGAGAGCGAGAGAGAAAGAGAGACCGAGAGAGGGAGAGAACGAAAGAGAGAGAGCGAGAGAGAAAGAGAGAGCGAGAGAGGGAGAGAACGAGAGCGAGAGAGAGAGAGAGAACGAAAGAGAGAGAGAGAGAGACTTATTAAAATACCGTCACGGACGTCATCCGTGACGGACGTCACTCGTCCGGACCACCCCATCACCGTCACGTCACTGTCACGGGCCATCCGTCACCGTCACCGTCACCATCACGGGCCCTCTGATTCGTCACCGTCAGTGTCACGTCATCCGTCACGAAACTGTCACGGTGACGGATGACGATTGCCAATCCCTACCTAATATTGCGCCTGGTTGGAAGCTCGACATGTGGTGTTGGATTGTTTAATTTATAATCTCATAAATATAATGTGCAGATTAGATCAGTGATTAGCGATCACGCTGTCAGTATTTTAAAAGGAGAGAATATTTTATGGAGACGGTCTTAAAGTAGCGAATTGGCATCATACCAATATTGTATACCAATCGCTGGCCAGCACAGGACACCCTTTGGATGGTTAGATGTTAAGCGAAATTTGAAAATGAATTCTATATGATAATCAGAATTTTGAACAATTCATATTAGGTACTCGTAACGTCCAGTTAAATTTCATTTCAATAAATAGAGTAAATGCGAACACAAAATTTTCGGGTTGATTACTGAGTAAATAAAAACCAACATGACTATGTCATCAAAGCTTCCCAGATTTTCCCAGATATATAGGTTCCGTCTATTAATTATCTACCAAAGAACCCATATCTTAAATTAATGGCAACTGAAATCCGACTTTTGAGAGCATTGAAAGTAAATCAGGAACTGACATGACCGTTGCGGGGAGAAAAAAAAGCAAGACAAAAAACAGATGATGGAACAACATCAATGCCCTTTTTCTTAGTCCAATTCCTCTCTCTAAATATCTTCTTCATTTCTCCACAAGGACGAGCAGGAAGTTTCAGACCGACGAATGTAGATGATTAATTTGGCAACATCATCATCATCATCGACGAATGTAGATCATCTACATCATCTGTGGTTCGGCAAAAGAGCCGGTTGAGTTCTACTTGTCAAACGCTTTGACCTTTCTACGTATGTCTATCTTAGGCTCATTGTTCCGCGGTTGCATTTAACTTGGACGGTCCATTTGGTATCACTCAAACATCGCTCCAATCATCTAACTTGATCACGGTCTATGGCAATTTATCTCTTTAATTTCATCAAGGGATTCTGAAATATATAATCTGAGAGTCATTAGAGCATCTTTGTTTTCCTCTGTTTCTCGGCGATATTCCATTTTGTTATAACCTTATACCATCCTCCGACTGTGAAGATGAGACCGAGCCGAATAACGCCGGCCAAGGCGAGCTCGCAGAGGGCAGTCTTGGTGAGGTGGCCAGGCCTCCGCCGGAGCCAGCGAGAGAGAGGGCGAACCCATGCCAGTTGCAGGGAACGAGGAACTGCCCCGACTTGATGCCATCCAGAGTTCCTCTGGCCATGTCCTCCACATCCATCCTCGGCGAAGACGAAGCCAAAATTGCTGTAAGCTCATGAAACTTATCCATCCCTGCAACTCCAGCAGAACTAGCTTAGTGAGAGAAAGAGATAGAGAGCGGACAGGAGAGAGGGAAGTAGAGAGAGGGCAAAGTAGAGAGAGGGAGAAGTAGAGAGAGGGAGAAATAGAGAGAGAGAGAGAGAGATAGTGAGAGGGATGTTGCTACTTGCTAGAGTGACCAAGAGAGAAAAAATAGTGAGAGAGAGGTAGAGAAAGCGAACGAAGAAGACAGAGATAGTGAGAGATGTAGAACATCGAGCGAGAGAGAAAGAAATAGTGGGAGAGGAGGAAGATCGAATGACAGAGGAAATAGTGAGAGGAAGGGTGATAGACCCATTATATGTCATGTAATTATATATATTTTAAGAGCATTTTGGGATCAATTCATGTGTATTTTACCCTATTTTATGAAATATTGCATGTTATGCACTAAATAGAACAATTGATGAAAATGATGCATTTTGATGTCATTTTTATGCACATTAAACAATTTAAATATTTTATTGGTTGAAATATACATTTAATACCTATTTAATTTTCTCATGATCTATTTAGTATCTTGTCTATGAAATTTTAGGGGAAAATACTGTATTCAATTTGAAGAAAGAGATAGTGAAATATTATTAAATATATATATATAAATAAAAAGGATAAAAAGGGAATCCTTTCGGGCCTCTATGGAACATCACAAGTATGGGATTAAAAATCTACTCTACTTCAAAACCGCTGCGGGCCGGGCTATAGAGTAAAAACATGATCGCGGCCTGACGGGCCGTGATCTTAAAGAAAATAAGAAAGAAAAGATACCAGGCTTCAAGCTGGCCCGCCCCGAAGCCCGTATCCTTTCGGACTTTTTAAAATAAGAGGTCTAGATCTTAGCCGTCTGATCTTCTCAAGGAAGATCGAACGGCGAGATCAGCCTCTTGTTATATAATATTATCATTTTATATTTTGCAGGACTTTGATTGGCCGAGCTCGCTGACAAGGATCGTTAGACTCCTCGAGGACGAAGCAGAGAAGGCGACGTGGACAAAACTCTGACGGAGCTCGCTGACGAGGCACTGACGGGGCAGGAGATGGGGCACACCATCCATATCAGGGTCCACGGCTGCGACTTAATCGCAGTCGTCGATCCCAAATGAGGCCCATCGAACGACCAGGGGCAGTTCGGTCCAACGCTGCCCCTGGCCGTCGACGACGCCGTTCGAACGGCGGTTGATGGCCGGCGGGGGGGACCACCAGGCCATCCAACGGCGTGGGAGGACTCACAAGTCCGTTCCCCTCCATCGGACGGCCCTGGGGCCCCTCCCAGGCCATTAAAAAGGACCCCCAATTCGACATCTTCTGCCCAACGTTCCACCTAGATCCAGAGACGGCGGAGGACCCGTCCGGCGGCAGAAAGATCGGCAGGAGGGTTGTGAAAACCTCCTGACCGTTGGAGAAGCTCCGGGAGGCTTCAAGGAAGAGCTAGGAGAGCTCGATTCTGCGCCAGAAAGGGAGAGAAGGAAGGGGCAGACCGCGTACCGATGCTAGGCGGCGGCGATCGGCGCCGCCACCCCCTTACTTCTATTCAGGGAAGAATCAGGTACTCTAGCTCATCTTTGTTGAACTTTGAGATTTGTATAGTTTACTTTTGAATCGAGTTCGTTTATCTTTGCAGTGATCCACTTCGCATCCAAAGATTTTTCCCGCGATTTCTCTCGGGCATTTCATCGAATACCTCACGTGTTCGATGAATATGTCTTGATTTATATAAGTTCTACTCCACTCAACTATATAAAAACATCAAAAATATATATATCCCGTCTTCTTTTGGGCATTCTGTCGAACACCTCACGGGCGTTTGACAGAAATACCCTCTCCTCTTCGATTCCTCTACAAGACCTATCTAAAATTCATAATATATCTAAGTATATTATACATCTCGACCTTCTATTGGGCATTTAGTCGAACTCCTCACGGGTGTTCGACTTAAGCTACTCAATATTTTTGAAACCGACTTTAAATATAACTATAAACTATATTAATATCATATAATACTAAAACACCCTCTATTTCATTAAATTGACTCTACAAAAATCCATAAAAAATATAAAAACCTCTAAAACACGTATAATAGTTCTATACTAAATAGTTCACCAATATCAGTAGTATTCTATAAGCATAGACTATCTTATAGTAATATAACTACTTCTTGACTACTACTAGTAACCATTTATTCTCTCTTAATATCTCTACATACTTATCTAACCACTTAGTATATAATATCAGATACTTATCCTCTTCCTATCTACAGGTATATATTTCTCTTGCTTACCTATCTAAATTAAATAGTATTTCTCTATCCTTCTTGTTCTATTCTTATTAAGTTCTTATCTACCCTTTTACAAACTACATTATTATCCTTCTTGAATCTTATATCTAATATCTTACTTCCTTATTATTCTTAGTATCTCTAATTTTCTTATGAAACTAATATTCTCGATACCTTACTAATTACTTTACTCTTCTTATTATTCCTATATCTTTATATATATCAACTCATTTATTGAGTATAAACCTAAAGGCCAGTCCCTGTGGAGACGACCTTACTCATACTATGCACTTGAGTAAGTTTCTATACATGTTATAAATTTATTTGATTGTGGGCAAATTAAAATTACAACAACCATTAAAATTAACACCGAAATTCGCCTCCGTCAAAGAGACAGAGTGACAGGGAGAGGTAGAGAGAGAGGGAGGTAAATAGAGATAGAGAAACAAAGAGACAGAGGGAGGGGAAGATATAGAGAAAGAGGGAAAGGTAAAAAGAGATAGAGAGACGAAGGGAGAAGGAGAGTGAGAGGTAAAGAGAGATAGAGTGACAGACAGAGTCCGGACGCAGAGATCACAGTTTCTTGGCCGTTGCCTGCATCTTGGCATTCCAGGCAGCTGTCTTCTTGTACCATTTACCTACAGTGAAGATGAGGCCGAGGCGAATCGCGCCGGCCAAGAACACTTCGCAGAGGGCGGTCAATGGTGAGGTGGCGGGGCTTCCACCGGAGCCAGCGAGAGAGAGGGCGAAGCCCTGCCAGTTGCAGGGAACGAAGAATTGCCCCGACTTGATGCCGTCCAGCGTCTCCCTGGCCACATCCTTCACGTCCATCTTAGTTGAAGACGTTGCCAGTTTGGTTGTAAGTACAGAAGTTCCCTTCTTCTGCACCGCAACTGGAGAAGATCAACCTTAGAGATGTCTGGGCACTACCCCATGCCGTACCCAAGAACTGGACAGAAACCCAAAAACGCAGAGAGCGAAAGAGATATATATATATATATATATATAGAGAGAGAGAGAGAGAGAGAGAGATACATATAGAGATAGAGAGATAGAAAAAGAGATAGGGATATAGGGAGATAGAGAGGGAAATTAGAAATATAGAAGTAGATAGAGAGAGAGACTGAGAGAAGGAAAAACAAAGAGTGATTGAGAGACAGATAGAGAGAGAAAGAGAAAGAGGAATTGAGAGAGAGGACTGGGAGAGAGGGAAAGAGAAATAGGGATTGAGAGAGAGAGAGAAAGAGCAATTGAGAGTCAAGAGGGAGGGATTGAGAGAGAGAGGGATCGATAGAGAGAGAGAATGAGAAAGAGGGATTGAGAGTGAGAGATATCGATAGATAGAGGGATTGAGAGACACAGATTGAGAAAGAGAGAGAGAGAGAGACTCACTTTTCTTATAACCAGGCGTCTCGACAACGGGGGGACAGACCAGGCAGACGCGGATGTTGTGGGAGATGATTTCTTGCTGTAAAGCCTCTGCTAAGCCCCGAAGTGCAAATTTGCTCGCGCAGTAATGCGTGTACCCATAGACTCCAACCTAAGAGACGATCCAGCAAGGCGATTGAGCCAATAATAAGTTGCGCCGGGAGTTTAAGTAAGACAGTACCTGCCCGGCCTGGGAGGAGATGATGGCGATGGAGCGCGGCGTAGAACTGGCCGTCTGCTGCATTGCGGGAAGCGCATGGCGTATCAGGTTGAACGTGCCGACGAGGTTGACGTCCAGCATGTACTTCACCTCGTCCATGTCCATTTGAACCAACTCCCGCGGGAGGAAGAAGCCTTGGTTGCAGATCAACACGTCGACAGTGCCTGCTTCTTGCAACGCCTTCCTCACGCCGTCCTCGTCTCTCACGTCGACGCTGTAGATTGAAACTTCGACGCCTGTCTCTCGGCGGATCTCGTCGCGGGCTTCTTCCAATTTCTGGAAACCGCGGGCTAAAAGAGACACTCTAGCTCCTTGTGCAGATGCCTGCTTGGCTATGGCAAGGCCGATTCCCATGGACCCTCCGGTGATGAAGACGTGGCGACCCTTGATTGGTACCCTCGCTCCTCCAGGCTTGATAACATGGCTGAGGATGGCGAGAAAGATGAGCACGACGGCCACCACAGTGCCGACAGAGATTAGCAGGAGTGGGATGGTCTCCATCTTCGTCGTTTGTGCCTTCTCCGGCTGCTGTGACTTATATATCCGTTTCGATTATTTGGAGAGTAAACAAAGTCTTTGTCGCTGTGTTGGGTCGATGTTCATTGTAGGGAAGCGTGGTGGTTGGATGATGCCAAGGTCAATGAAATCAAGTTCAATGTAGTAAACTATTCAATTTAATAGACAATTCAAGTTGGATGATGACCGGCATCATTAAATGCCGGTCTTTACGTTGGATCGATGCATAATAGTATAGCCATGAAGGAAAAGATAATATCGCGTAGCTATGAAATACGGTAATTTTACTTTTTGTGCTCGACATTACCTAATATTGCGCCTGGTTGGAAGCTCGACATGTGATGTTGGATTGTTTTATTTATAATCTCATAAATATAATGTGCAAATTAGATCAGTGATTAGCGGTTGCCCTGTCAGTATTATAAAAAGAGAGAGAATTTATCCATCTCTTACACTCTCTGATCAACTTATCTACTGCCCTCTGCTGATTTTTTCTATAGTTTGTCTTTTTTTTTTATCCTTTCTGAACATTTACGTGCATTTCTCTTTCTTCTCTGTCTCTGTACAGTATATTTATAACTCTCTATCTTCTTTCTCTGCCACTTCTATTTTTTATTCTCTACACTGTTACCTGCCATCCTGTGTAACTTCTTACCATCTTTCTTCTCTGCCGTTCCATATAATATTATTTACATTTATTACTTGTCTCCCTCTCTCTTTCTTTCTTATGTTTTATTTTAAAATGATTCCAACTATATCATAAGACCATTGACTCGATAATTCTCATTGTTTATTATGCCTGACGCAACAAAGAAAAAAATACCTTCTAGATAACTTATTTTTCCATACAGGCTAAAATTTTAATCCCTGAGTAATTATTTGGATTTTGGATATTAAAATATAAGAAACTAATACGCTTACCAAGTTCTCATTAAATCAATTGATTAGTACAAACGAATCTATACTACTATAATAGGAATACATGTGCGCTTCTGGCCTCCGATTGACTGACAAAATAGTATGAGAGAAGAGAGAGAGAGAGAGAGAGAGAGAGAGGAGAAAGAATGAGAGAAGAGAGAGAGAGAGAGAGAGAGAGAGGGAGAGAGGAGTGAGAAGAGAGAGAGGAGAGAGAGAGTGAGAGAGAAGAGAGAGTGAGGGAGAGAGAGAGGAGAGAGAAGGAGAGAGGGAGAGAGGAGGGAGAAGAGAGAGAAGAGAGAGAGAGAGAAGAGAGAGAGTGAGAGAGAGAGAAGAGAGAGAGGAAAGAATGAGAGAGAGGGAGAGAGGAGAGAGAATGAGAGAGAGGGAGAGAGGAGAGAGGAGAGAGAAGAGAGAGAGAGAACGAGAGAGAAGAGAGAGGGGAGAAGAGAGAGACGAGAGAGAAGAGAGAGAGGGAGAGAGGATAGAGAATGAGAGAGAAGAGAGAGAGGGAGAGAGGAGTGAGAAGAGAGAGAAGAGAGAGGGGGAGAGGAGAGAGAGAAGAGAGAGAGGGAGAGAGGGGAGGGAAGGAGAGGGAGGAGAGGGGGGAGAGAGGAGAGAGAAGAGAGAGAGGAGAGAGAAGAAAGAAGAGAGAGAGGGAGAGAGGAGAGAGAATGAGAGAGAAGAGAGAGAGGGAGAGAGGGAGAGAATGAGAGAGAAGAGAGAGAGGAGAGAGGAGAGAATGAGAGAGAAGAGAGAGAGGGAGAGAGGAAGAGAATGGGAGAGAAGAGAGAGAGGGAGAGAGGCAGGGAATGAGAGAGAAGAGAGAGAGGGAGAGAGGAAGGGAAGGAGAGAGGAGAGAGAGAGGGAGAGAGAGAGGAGAGAGAGGGAGAGAGGAGAGAGAGAGAGAGAGCGGGAGGAGAGAGAAAGAGAGAGAAGAGGGAGAAGAGAGAGAGGGAGAGAATGAGAGAGAAGAGAGAGAGGGAGAGAGAGAGGAGAGAGAATGAGAGAGAGAGGGAGAGAAAGAGAGAGAAGAGAGAGAGAGAGAGAGAGAGGAGAGAGAACGAGAGAGAAGAGAGAGAGAGGGAGAGAATGAGAGAGAAGAGAGAGAGGGAGAGAATGAGAGAGAAGAGAGAGAGGGAGAGAATGAGAGAGAGGAGAGAGAATGAGAGAGAAGAGAGAGAGGGAGAGAGAGAGAGGAGAGAGAGGGAGAGAGAAGAGAGAGAGGGAGAGAGAATGAGAGAGAAGAGAGAGAGGGAGAGAGGAGAGAATGAGAGAGAATGAGAGAGGGAGAGAGGAGAGAATGAGAGAGAATGAGAGAGAATGAGAGAGGGAGAGAGGAGTGAGAAGAGAGAGAGGAGAGAGAGAGAGAAGAGAGAGAGAGAGAGAGAGAGAGAAGAGAGAGAGAGAATGAGAGAGAGGGAGAGAGGGAGAGAGGGGAGAGAATGAGAGAGAGGGAGGGAGAAGAGAGAAGAGAGAGAGAGGGAGATAGGAGAGAGAATGAGAGAGAGGGAGAGAGGAGTGAGAAGAGAGAGAGGGAGAGAGGAGAGAGAAGGAGAGAGAGAGAGAGAGAAGAGAGAGAGGGAGAGAGGGAGAGAGGAGAGAGAATGAGAGAGAGAGAGAGGAGGAGAGAGGGAGAGAGGAGAGAGAGAGAGAGAGAGAGAGAGAGAGAGAGAGAGAGAGAGAGAGAAGAGAGAGAGTGAGAGCGCCTCCTCCCCGCCACCCCGCCCTCCTCCCTGGGCCTCCCTTGCCCCCTCCCTTCCGTCGGCCCGCCCTCCTCCCCCGGCCTCCTGCGGCCCCCCCTCTCTGCCGCCGCCCCGCCCCTCCCCCGGCCGCCCGCTTCCGCCCCGCCGCCGCCCGCGCCCCCCTCTTCCTTCTCGCCCCCGCCCCGCCGCCGCTCAAGCCGGGCGGAGGTCGAGCCCTTCTGGACGTTTCTGGACGCTGATTGGCTGACAAATCGGCGAAAGGATGGTGCGGGCGAAGAAGAAGCAGAAGCAGCAGCTCAGATCTCTCCTGGCGATCTCCGTGGAGGCCACGGAATCGCAAAATCAGTCCGCTCGATCTGATTCTGGCGATCATGGCGTTGATCAGCAGTTGCGGAATCTGACGAGCTTCTGATCCTGAAGAATCGCCGAGAAAATCGGCCGACTAGAAGAGCCGCAAAGAAGAAGAAGACGAAGAACGACAACGGAGAAGCTTCCGCCTCTCCAGACATCTCCAAGAAGAGGAAGAAAGGCGACGACGCGGAGAAGAAGAACAGGAAGAACAGGAAGAAGAAGAACGCGAAGAGCGGAGCAGAGGAAGAGATTTCTACGATCGAGGAGAGGTGAGAACCGAGCGAGAAGAGGGATGAATCTCCTCTTCCGTGGTTTGATCCGATTGAAATCTGCACAGACGAAGACGCGGGCAAGAAGGTATACGTCTGGGGAAAATTCCGTACTACTCGACGGAAGACGATAGTCGGAGCTTCTTCCACGGCTGCGGGACTGTGACCGTGCGCGACGGCATGATCTTCCCTTAGAGCGGCAAATTCAGAGGAATCGCCATTGTTTCCTTCAAGGTCTGCCTTCTCTCCATCTCATAGTTTATGAATTCATCTCCGTAGACTGAGATTTTCACATGGTTTGAGCGCAGATGAAAGCAGCCGCGAAGAGGGCCCTGGCGCTCGACGGCTCTTACAGGTATGATCAAATTTGCTGATATTTATCTGCTTTGATCAAAATTCGCTGACATTTTTCTACTTTGATCTAAATTCGCTGAGATTTATCTATACTTTGATCTAAATTCCCTGAGACGTATCTACTTTGATCTAAACTCGCTGGGATTCATCTACTTTCATCCAAATTCGCTGAGATTTATCTACCTTGGTCTAAATTCGCTGAGATTTATCTATTTTGATCAAAATTCGCTGATATTTATTTACTTTGATCCAAATTCGCTGCGATTTATCTGCTTTGATCCAAATTAGCTGATTTATCTACTTTGATCTGAATTCGCTGAGACTTATCTACTGTCCCCAAAAAATTCACTGGGATTCATCTACTTTGATCAAAATTCGCTGAGATTTATCTATTTTGATCAAAATTCGCTGATATTTATCTACTTTGATCCAAATTCGCTGCGATTTATCTGCTTTGATCCAAAGTGGCTGATTTATATGCTTGGATACAAAATCGCTGAGATTTATCGACTCTCCCCAAAAACTTTGCTGGGATTTATCTTCTTTGGTCTAAATTCACTGAGATTTACCTATTTTGATCAATGTTCGCTGATATTTATCTACTTTGATCGAAATTCGCTGCAATTTATCTACTTTGATCCAAATAATTTACCAGACAGTTATCTACTGTCCCCAAATAATTTACCAGACGGTTAGGGTTGATATTGACCGGTTTGTGGAGTCTTTGACAGCTGCTTACCAGTTCATTTTCCAATGGAAGAGATCAAAGTTAGGCATGAAGTTCATGTCATGAGATTCTTATTGGAATTGTCCGCAGTTGCGGGGATTGAAAAATTATGTATTTTTATGGAAGGAATGAACCTGAAGGTGCTATTGTTAGCCAAAATGGAACAGCGCGCTTTTGATTATTGGGTTCTGTAGGGAAGAAGATTTCTCCACCCTTAATAAAAGAAATCACACATAATTTTTTTGCATAAGTATTTGCATATTTCTTGCAACCTTCTTTGTCATTTTACCCTCGTACTTTGAACTTAGATCATTTCTGCTCAAGTATCAGGCTAACATGAATCATAAGCAAAATGGAAGATGAGATAGTTTAATTCGCGAAACCCATGTATATTGAGTGGTTGTTTGCGGAGGTGAAGGTCGTGGTGGGAGGGGAGGGGGTGCATATGTTTACAAATGCTCACTCCCCGGCGACAACATCGTGGTGAAGGACCTGAAGCGCGGGTTCATGGCGTTGAACTCGAAGGACAACCCGGCGAAGGAGGTGGCGAGCTTCACCTCGCAGGTTATCATCATGAACCACCCAGGGCAGTTTGGCAACGGGTACGCGCTGGTGCTGGACTGCCACACGTCACACATCGCCGTAAATTTCAAAACTCTATAGCGGTATCCATTGGTTTCAAGACCCCATTAAAATGGAGAAGGTATATTGAACAACCTCATTAAGACAGAAAGCTTTTGAGAAGTCTTTCCATATAATATCTGGACGCTGTAGAGGCGAATTTCGGTGAAATCAATACAGATATTAGTAAGGAAAATTTCGAATAGAAATTGGATCAGCGAACTCTTGGATCAGAGGCTTCTATCGAACTCTTGGTTTAAGAAATGTTGGGTACTGATCCAGCATACGTTGTCTAATTATTGTGACTTCCTTTTGAATCTATTTCCTAAAAATGAATCTATTTTTGAATTTAATTTCTGTTGACTTTTGAATCGATTTACTGAAATTAATGTCTGTTGAATATATTTTCTGCTGAAAATGTATTTCAGTGAAAATTTGAATTTATTTTAATGAAATGAATGAATTTTGAATCTATTTTCTGCTGAAAATGAATCAACGGCAGATGAATTTCAAATTTTGAATCTATTTTTGAAAAATTATGTATTTTCTGCTGAAAATGGATCAACGGCAGATGCTGAAGAAATTGGTGCATTGAGCGAACTGTCTAACACAAGTGCTTGGGAAAGGAGAAGGACAAAGTGAAAGACTGCAATTCAAAAAATGGTTCTCATTTTGATGTAGCTTTATCTGCGTAGGATTACAAAAAGGCCAACACCGTACCCAAAAAACTTTGTACATGGAATAGTACACCTCTCTTTTTCCGTTTGAGCCCACTCAATATCAAAAAGCGGGCATGGAGCCTTTCTAAATACTGCAATACAATAACTTGAAATCTACGGAAATCTAAGGAAATCAAATATCTTTAATCCAATACACAATCGATTTCTGATTTTGCGAGCGCAGATTTCCATTGATTTCGAAGTCTTCATTAATTATTTAGGGCAAAAGATCCAAAAATCAACATCATCATGATGGCTGCCGTCGGGGCATTCTTGTAATTGTGTTAGAGGACCAGTCCGAGGAATTCTTCAGAGATGACGAGCCGACAGATGTTGGTAATCAACTCCTCCTCATGAATTCCCGCCCCTCCTCTCTCTCTCTCTATAAAATCTCATCTTTCCCTACCAGGGCGCCATCTCTGTTTGCTTCTTCCTTCATAAAAAGATCTTCTACTTTGTCTGCTGCCATCTGTCGTACGGCGGGGCCGCCAGAGACAAGCGGGGGGGGTGCAACCGCATCGCCGCCAAGACACTGGATACATCTTGACATTTAAGTATCCAGATCCTCTCTCGCCCCGCCTTCCTCCACCGACAGCTAAGGAAAATTCACAAGCTTTAGTTCTCTTTGGTTTGTCAAACTGGCTGAAGATGGGATTTTTTTCTTCTCTCCCAGGATGAGAACGACCCTTCTTTCTCTCTTCTCTCTCTATAGAGGTTTATCCTTATTGTTGATTTCTTAAGTTTTCCAAAATCTGGCTATGATTTATTGTTAACATTTATGATTTAAACAATTAGAGATACTGATTTATGATTTGAAGAATAACTGATGCCCAAAACCTGCTCTGAAAAAAATAAAAAAATGGTCATGCTTTCTCTCTCTTCCCCAATTGCGAGTGGGCCCCACTAGTGTTTTTAAAACCAATTCGGCTGATGTTAATTTTTTTCATTAAATAAGTTGTTTGCTGTCCTGTGATGGACCATTGCGGTAAGCATTTAATGATCTGACGAAGGCTTGCCTCAGCTGACGTGGGCATAAATGTGGGCCCCAGCAGCCTGATCGCACTTAACTTCTCTCTCTCTAAGACTTTCTCTCTCTAGTTTGACTAGGTCAATTATCCTGCCAAAAAACATAGTATAAAACAAAACAAGTGTGAGATAAATCGAAAGTAATAGACAAATAAATACTATTTATCCTGAGGAAAAAAATCATAAAATTAAAACGGGTAGTGAAGAAGCTCATGGGGGGAAGATAAACATTTTAAATTACAATAGATAAATATCATCGAGTGAAAAATGAAAACGCAAGGGGCAAACTCATCAGATAAAATAACCAAAAACAGAGCAGAAGTAACTACAATCTTGGAAGTATTTTTTATTTTTTTTGGTTGAAAAAACCCACTAACTTGGAAGGACTAGCTTCAAAACTGACTACATTAATGCAAAAAAAAAAAACTATATTTCCGCTTCCCTCAAAGATTATGATCATGGATCTTGAGGCCACTGTAGTTTGCGCCAAAAAAAGAAATCCTCCTTGAAAAAAAATAATAAAACGGTAAATAGTATGAAGAGTGAAAAATGTAAACGCAAGGGGGAAACTCATCAAATAAAATAACCAAAAACAGAGCAGAAGTAACTACAATCTTGGAATTTTTTTCTTTTTGTTGCTTGAAAAAACCCACTAACTTGGAAGGACTAGCTTCAAAACTGACTACATTAATGCAAAAAAAAACTATATTTCCACTTCCCTCAAAGATTACGATCAATGATCTTGAGACCACTGCAGCTTGCGCCAAAAAAAAAATCCTCCTTGAAAAAAATAATCAAACGGCGGCCCCGCTGACTTTAATATCATTTGGCGGCTGCACATCTAGTGCCACCCGCATTGTCAACGCTCTCAATTTCATTTGATCTCAATCTGGAGATAATTTGAGGGACATTGGAGAGAAGCCCACTTCTCAGACTGCAATCTCCGCCAATGGGTCTTCATTTCCCGCTTCTAATCCACCTTCTTCCCTGATTCCTTCCCTTCTTCCGAGAAGATCCAGGTAGGGAGGCTGAAATAGGGAGCGAAAGAGAGATAGATGGAGAGAGAGAGGACTTAGAGAGAAGAGAGAAGAGAGAAGAGGATGGCAAAGGAAGGAGGTGAGCTCCCTGGAGCGTTGATTGCAAGCTTTCTTGGGGAGGATAACGAGGCGGATTACCGTTCATACTCTCAGCTGCTGGCTGGTGCTTTGGCGGTGCCGCCGCCTCCAATTTTGCCCAAATCGGCGTTTTGGAGCTTCTCCGGCGGCGAAGATCGACATGGGTCATCGCCCTTCTTCCCCTTGCTCGATTCCCCGCCTCCATTTTCTCCTCATCCGGTGAGGAAAAAAAAGCTACTAAAACCATCTTAATTTTGCATTTTTCTGATGGTTTTCTATTCGGTTGGTAGTTTTTGAAATGATCGGTTGAGGGAAAGAAAAACCTAACAAAACCACCTTAATTTTACATCTTTTGATGTTTTTGGATCTGGTTGGGAGTTTTGCGATGACCCGTCAAGAGGAAAAAAAGCTCCTAAAACCATCTTAATTTTGCATTTTTCTGATGGTTTTCAGTTCGGTTGGTAGATTTTGAAATGATCCGTTCAGAGGAAGAAAAACCTAACAAAACCACCTTAATTTTACATTTTTTCTGATGTTTTTGAATCTGGTAGGGAGTTTTGCGACGACCCGTCAAGAGAAAAAAAAACCAACATAACCGCTTTAATTTTTTAAACATTTTTCTTATGATTTTCTATCCGCCAGGTGGTTTTTGCAATGACCCACCCAGAGAGAAAAAAACAACGAAATCCGCCTTAATTTTATATTTTCTGATGATTTTGAATTCGGCTGGGAGTTTTTGCGATGACCCATCTAGAGAGAAAAAAAACCAACAAAAACCGCCTTAATTTTCCGTTTTCTTATGGTTTCAATCGGTCATTGAGTTTTTTCAGTGACCCATCAAGAGAAAAAAAAACCAACAAAACCGCTTAAATTTTACATTTTCTCATGATTTTCTATCCGGCTGGTAGTTTTTGCAATGACCCATCGAGAGAAAAAAAACCACCTTAATTGTCCATTTTCTTATGATTTCTATCGGTCAGTGAGTTTTTGCAATGACCCATCAAGAGAAAAAAAACAAAAAAAAACCACCTTAATTTTCCATTTTCTTATGATTTCAATCGGTCAGTGAGTTTTTGCAGTGACCCATCAAGAAAAAAAAACCAACAAAACCGCTTAAAATTTACATTTTCTGATGATTTTCAATCCGGCTGGTAGTTTTTGCAATGACCCATCAAGAGAAAAAAAACCAACACAAACTACCTTAATTTTACATTTTAGAGAAAAGAAAAGCAACAGAAACCACCTTAATTTTACATTTTCTGATGTTTTTGAATCTGGCAGGGAGTTTTTGCAATGACCCATCAAGAGATCACCACCCAGGCTGAAGATAGCATCTGGGTATTAGCCAAAGACCGGGCCTTTGCTGAAACCCAGATAGAGGAAGCCCAAACTAAAGAGGTTTCTCTCTCTAAACCGAAACTGCAAGCTTCCTCTCTCATCTTAGATGACCCCTTCGACGATGGATACACATGGAAGAAGTATGGGCAGAAGGTGGTGAAGGGCAGTGAGTGTCCTAGGAGTTATTTCAAATGTACTTACCCAAAGTGTAATGTGAAGAAGAAGGTGGAGAGGTCTGTAGATGGCCAAGTGTCTTCAATTTTGTACAATGGAGAGCACAACCATCCTCAGCCATCGCCTAGCAAGCGTTGCAGGGATATCGGGTCCGGTCGGGTAAGTGGAAGACCCGACCAGGGAGAGGAATCCGGATCCGAACGCTCCTCTGGATCTGGCAATGAAGAAGAGGAAGAGGAAGAAGAAGAAGATGATGGGTTTGAAGAACGGAGGGCTGATGGGGTTGATCCGGAGTTTTGTTCTAAGAGAAGGTTTTTTCTTTTTTTTTGGGTTCAAATTTTGTGTTTTCCCGAGTTTTTGTTGTTTCTGAAGTGATATTTGTGATGGGTTTAGGAGATTGCAGACGATTGCTGGGATTAAATCGAGTTCTTCGCAGAGTACTGTGACCAAACCCAAGATCATTGTGCAGACAACCAGCACAGTTGACCTTCTTGATGATGGTTACAGGTGGAGGAAGTACGGTCAAAAAGTGGTCAAAGGGAATCTGAATCCGAGGTGAGCTGACCTTTTTTCTCACTATTTATGAAAAAATTCTGGGGGTTTTCAATTTTCTGATTTTCGCGAAGCTAGTTTTTTTTGCCCATTCAGCGTTGAAATAATTTACACGTTTTTCTTAAAAAGTTATCTCAAAGACTGCCTAGAAATAGTTCAAGAGTGACGAGTAGACTTAACATCATTCTGCCTTGACAGAATTTACTCATTTTCAAAAAATTACCTCAAAATTTACCTAGAAATAATTGTAGAGTGATGAGCGGGCATAATACCATTCAGCCTTAAAATAATTTTCTCAATTTAGTAAACAATTACCCAGAAATCATTGCCTAGAAATAATTGTAGACTGAATGGGGTTACCTAATTCCATTCAGCTTTGAAACTAATTTTCTGAAGAAATCAACGTAAACGTTAACTCGAAATAAACATCTTACTCTGAGCAGAAAAATCTTCAAAACATTATCTGAAGATGTTGCTATTTTCTGAAGTCAATAGTCATTTAAATTATGGGGAAAATGTTGAAAAATTTATGCACAAAGCCTCCTCTAATGTATCCAGCTCAATCTTTGCAGGAGTTACTACAAGTGCACAAGCCTTGGTTGTAATGTCCGCAAGCACATCGAAAGAGATTCCACCAATCCAAATGCAGTGATTACCACTTATGAAGGAAAGCACAATCACAATGTCCCTGCAGCAAGAAACAACAGCAAAAAGACAGCTTGTGAAAGTTTTTCGATGGCGGAAGTGACAAGTGTTAAAAGAAGGTAACAAAAACCCCAAAATTTTCAGTAGAAGAAGCAAGAACACGCCCTCATGTGTTGAATCTGGTGTTCACTTCTTCCCATTGATGACGTGTTCCATCATTTCAATGAAATTTGGCTTCTGAATCAGAATTTTGCATCTGAATCACTTGCTGACTTCTAATTCAGAATTTCTGAATTATAATTCGGCATCTTTTGATCAAGACGAGTGAATGGGGGTATGGTTGAACAACATATTATAAATTTTAGCCTATGACGGGAGGAGATGAGCATATTGTGAGATAAGGCTCTGGAATGGACGACGGAATAGGATGGATGGAAAGGCGTTTTAATCACTCATCCTTCACCGCATCATATTTTCTGACTGTTGGATTAACTTTCAGTGAAAATAATGTGAGAATGAATGAAGAGATAAAAAAAAGTACAAAGATAAAAGGTAAATATAGTGTCTATTAACTCTTACTTATGAGTTTGAACTTGATGAAGGAAGTTGACTCTTGAGAACTCTCAAAGCCTGATAAATAAAACGTCCAGAAAAAAATAAAGGCGAGAAAGAATGAGAAAAGAAAGGCAAGAACTAGAAAGGAGTAAATGTAATATTTTGAAACTATTATTTTCTACCTTGATATTATCATAATTTGAGATTTTGAATTCGATGTTGGTTGTATAGTAATGGAGGATTGTGAGAAAATATATATTTCCAATCCTAGCAGGAAAAAGGGGGAAACGGATACTCAATTTAAAGCGAGTAAACAGAATTCCATCCTTAGTATTGAAATTTTGATGAATAAATTATAGTATTATATTTTGTGATTTTAAATTGGCTTGGAATAGAAGATTTGGATTCATTTGATGGTGGAAATAACATCAGTTAGATAGCTTCAAGTTAATTCTGATTATGAAAATGATTTTTGATATAGTGATATGGGAAAAGATTGAGATAGGATAAAATCTAACTTAAGTTTAGAAATTTGAATGACTTTGAGATTTTGGAATGAGATGAAATGAGAGTTCAATAATAGAAATTGAGTACATGTTGAGTTATTGAGAAAATATAGTTCATATTCTAAATATAATGTTGGCTCTTAGTATATTGTTACTAAATTGGTCTAATCTTATATTATCGATGATGATTGAATATTGAGCGAGATAATAATTTTTAATTAAAGATCGAGGAATGCCCTAACCTTGTTGTGCAAATTATCATATTCTAGATGCTCAACCTCAATTTTCCCCTATTGTCTATGCCACATAGCCAAAGCTCAGTAGATTGAGGCTATCCAACATAAAAATGTTCCAAACTTATCACTGTCTGTGAACTCCTTCCTGACCTCAGCAGTCTTGGCTTCCCATGAAGTTTAAGCTTCTACTCCTATTATGGCCTTCACAGTGTCGCATGAGATGCTTTATTTCAACAAAATATATGGCAACAAGGGAGCAATAACAAAGCCCACTATAATGCTTTTAATTTTACCTCTTAGATGGGGCCCTTTCTATCCTTCTCAATCTTGGTTTCCCCTTGATGCCAGATTAAACATTGACTTAAAATATCTAAATAAAAAATAAACTCAATGAATCTAGATCAATTATCAATTAAATCACTTCCATTTGGATTTATTAACTCAATGTCAAACAATTTGGTTCAATCCGAATTTAATTTAACTAAATCTCTTAAGAATTAATTCTCAATGGCAATATTATATTCGATTTTAATAAAACTATATACTTTTGTATTCATATATATCTTAGCATGTAATCAATTTCTATTTTTCAACTCTCACTTTATCTCGTTCCAAAATATCAGAGCCAATATAATTTCTAAACCCGAACTTGATTTTTTTCATCTATAAAACAAAAATATAACAGTATAAAATTTTTCATCAAATTTCAATATTCATTCATAATTCTTCATTAGGATCTAACTAGTACCTAATCAGAGTATTATATTATGATAATATCAAAAGGTAGAAGGAACCAAAATTATAAAAGTTTGGGAATTTCAAAAAAAAACTCGAGATGATATCACATATTCATAAGTACACTATTAGATGTAGTCTTATATGCTAAAAACCAATGGATATCTTGAAATGTTGAAATTATATTAAACATCTTTTTATCAATTGTCACTTAGAAATATTCACACATAGGGGTCTAGGCCTGGATTATAGTTACGTACTATTATAACTAAATATTGGGATTCCAAAGTCCATTATAGATATAACTAACATATAATATGAGTACCTATTATTTGTTTATGTCATTGTATCCAGGAAAAATGATCAGGAGGGAGATGGAGACCAATTTAGTGTGTACTTTATACTTTCTAGTCTTTTATTAAGGAAAACTGTTCAAAATTATGAAGGAAAAAGTATCCTATACATTTCGCTTCATATACTATGCCCAATAAAAACATATATCTTTTATATTTAAATTACATTAATATAGCTTTATTTGTTTTAGTTTGGACTTCACATTGATAAATCATATTCTGGTTTATACGTTATATTGATAATTAATAAAATGCATTCATATCACGAAAGTACGCAAAAATTAATATCTTAATTCAATAAAGTAATGCAAAAAATGCATTTGTCATTTAGTTCCTGTCAATTTACATAATTAATTGAAAAATAATTTTAAAACTACATATTATTTAAGGTAATAAAATGCAAAAAATAATGTGTGCATATATTGAAAATATTTTTTGAATTCTTATGGATAATTTTCTAATTCTTGAAGACGTAATTAGTTTCCAGATGGCAAAAAATTTAGGAAGACCCAAAAAGTAAAAACTCCTCGAAAATATTAAAATAAATTCTAAATGTATCTTTTATAACTTTTAAAATTATTTTATATATGAATTGAATGTTAAAATATATAAAAATGCCATGAAAATAGGGAAAACCATATTTCATTCTTAAAACATAATAAACTGATACATATATATTGTGACTCATTAAATTATGGTTTTATAAAATTTTAAGGTTATGCATTCTACGAAAATACAGAAATGGGAAAAACCAGAATTTATCTTAAAAAATACAAAAAACCATTGGAATGTTTCAATAAATCTAAAATAAATATTCTGAATTTTTTTAAAATTTTGAAATTAATGTTTAAAATTATGTTATACCATAAATTTGAGAAAAATATTAAGTCCATTAAAAGTAAAATTAACTATTTTAAGCATGAATAACGCACATGCATGCTTATTGAAATGAAAATAAGCACATGTAAATAAATAAAATTATAATCGAAATTAGAATGTTATTTGTGAATATAATGCCTCTGAAGTTCTTCGAAGCTATTTTGATTTTTAATCATTTCAAAGATTTTTTATGATGAAAACACACATCCATATGATCTATAAAAAATCATCAAATAAAAATTTACACATATAGAAATCATATCATGGTCACTAAAAAAATAAGAAACTAATGGAGCTCACCAATTGTTTTTATTTTATTGTTATCCTTTGTAGTGCACTATTACAAAGAAGTTTTGTTTTTGGCTCATGGGCCTCAGCGCATTGTATTTATAATGATAATAAAAATGGTTTAGGACATGATTCAGGGGCTATCCCTAAATTTATCAAAACACGTACACCATTCCGCTTATCTAGCTCATTCCTTATATAGTGTCACAAAAAATTAAGTTATTAAAATATTCAATACCTAATTTACCTCATATTATGTTATAGACTAGATCCAAAAATCAAAAGTATCATACATTTATTTTATCATCATTTTATGCATCATATTTATTTAAATAGCATATAGTTAATTATTCCTTGGAAATGCATCATACAATCCTTATTTAATATGAATAGTATATAGTTAGCTCATTCCTTGAATTTATACATACTTATAAAAATTATATATAACATGGAGTTAATTATTTTTGAATTAATTTAATATGAATAGAACGAATGAAAATATTCTTACTGAGTTTTCCTCGAGTCATTGTAACATTTTTAGATTTAGAGTATTTTTGCAGAAGTTATGATACTTTTATGAATAAATAAACTTTTACGGTTAAAAAAATGTAATTTAGGGGTATTTAATATTTCTAAGAGATTATATGGGATATAATATTGGATTAGGCAGCCATCAGGTACAATAGTAGGCCAATGCGTCATGGTTGGGGAGCAGGTGGGCAGGTTGTGAAGTTGGTATGGACTCCACATCTGATTTTTAATATGTGTGGAGATGGGGGTACATATCATTCACACAAAACAACCTATGTATTCAAGGCCATGCTCAATCCAGGCTGTCTGATTTTAATCAGACTGTCAGATTAATTCCTCTCTATAATATTTAAATATAGCCCTTCTTTATTGTCCAGTGATATACTCCAAGTATTTCAGTTGTGAAAATTATGTGCTGATTCAAAGTTTATTTTTGATTTCAGAGGAAATCTAAAACATAGGAAATTCAATTGATTTTAAGAGAACACAAATTTAGTGAATGGACTGAAAGGATTGAATACTCTATTGTATTGCAAAAAAGTGTGGAATAAATATGAAAAAATATCCAGAGGTATATCGCAGAAATGACTTGCTTTTATATATATGAAATATTTATGATAAATCCAAAATAGTAATTTAGTTACATAAATTAGTTATAGAAAAATTATTCACTTGTCTTTATGATGTTTAGAGCCTGAGGGAAATGGAAAGTCCTTAAATCACATATATCAGATCGTTTTTGGTTTTAATTTTATTCTCTAGATGTGTACGCGAGTATCCTCCAAAAACATAATATTAGATGACTAGTGAACTCAAATTTGTGCTTATACTTGTAGTTATTTGAGTCATAACTACAAGTATAACCACAAATTTGACTTGCTAAAGAAAAAAATATAAATCTTGACTCATAACATAGTTTGACTTGTTAGTGATGAGAAAGGTTTGTTGATAATGTACTACCATTATGTAAATTCTTATCAATATTTACCAATACTAATACATAATTAGAAATAATTAAGTGGAAGCTATCAGCAATTTCTGTTATTTTTTCACTCATCACGTGTTTGCACTCATTCGCCTAATTTTTTGCAAATTATTGATGTATTGGAAAATTTTTATTTTTGAATGTTTCAAGGTCAAAATAATTTGATCTAAACATAGTTTTTGAGTTGAAACTGTTTCGACTCTGGAGTGAAAGAAATCACAAAGAGTGGCAGTGTGCGGATGATGATTGAGCCCAGAAATCTAAATCCAAAGTGCCATCTTTGGCATGAATTTGAAATTACTTCCTCGTTTATTTCTGAATTCCAGGATGAATGACAGGGACGAGGAATATAAGTATCTAATGAGATTTCCTTGAAATTACATTGTCTCAAAATTTAAGTTTGCAGCATCGTTAGTTTAGATCAATCTATCTTATCCATTCTAATCCATTTGATCTCTATTATTATTTTTATATATGTATATCTATGTATCCACGTCCTTGCACAATCTATATCTAATGCATTCATAATGTCTATTATTATTTATCTCCCTCTCATCTCACCTTAATTAATATTTATCTCTATTCTTATCTTATAAGATATCCCTTGGTCATCATTTAAAAATATATTAATGCTTTAATCTCTGTTCCTCATGGCCCGTGCTTATCTCAATTTTATTAAAATGTTAATTTTCAACTTAATTTTATATTTTTTAATTCAATAACCAGTGACGAATAAGTACATTAAACTTGAGTTCATCACCTCTGTCGGTCTCATCTTGATCTGGGCTAGACCCTAGGAAAAGAAAAAATTCCTAGTTAAAGGAGCGATAACTGTCATTGGGTTAATCCTGATGGTTCAACCTTGATCAATGAATTGACTGTGGTCAGCACATTAGCCTTCTTCAATGGATTTTGTGGTTAGGGCACTATTGTGGTGATTGGATTGACTGTGGTTAATTGATTGAGATTAGGCATTGGGTTTCTAATGGTTAAGAGGTCCTCCATGGTCATAGGATTGGCCATGGTCAGGGCGTTGGCCATGCCTTATAACTATTCATTCGGGACTCAACTCATCAGATGCAATCCAAAAAGATCAGACTCATACCGATAAAATAAAAACTACACAAAAGGGGTTTTCAAATCTTTTAGTCACCAAATAATGGGATAAATCCCATAGTGACAATTTGATAAAAATCCAGCATAAAGTCTTGGATGTCCAATAAAAATTTCAATAAAAACAACTTGATCCCATGCTCCCTAATCCCTATTGTCCCCTGGGTGTGACAATTGGCTACTGACATGAGAACATGGGTAAGGCCCAGGGCTCATATTTGGGCCAATGTCAATGGGCCACTGACGCCAGCGGTCTGCTTTGGTAGGCCTTGTTTGGTTTATTTAGTCGCCTAGTTACTTTCTTAGTCACTGAGGTATGGTCTAAATTACCTATCAAGCAGGTTAAGTGATTAGAGCACACATTGAGCCAATAACCCATTTCTATGAAAAAGCAAAATGACAAGGTTTCTTTACAAAAACCTGTTTAAATGGCATCTAGAAATTCAAAAAATCTTCAGAAATTAAAAAACCTTAACTAGTTTAAATGGACTCCAAAAATTCTAGACATCATGACAAATAAAGAACCTTTACCAGTTTAAATAGCATCCAAAAAACCAAAAAAACATGGGTAATAAAAGACCTAAGGATTAATGGGCTAATTATATTTATGTAGTTTCTATGGAATAAAAAAGGCATTTTTGATAATTTTCGTGTATTAAATTGAAATTTCCTATATCCTGAATTATTAAATATATCAAGAGAAATTAAAAACATTAACCCGTTTAAATGGCATAAAAAATTCCAAAATTCATGAGAAATAAAAAACCTTAACCAGTTTAAATGGCATCCAAAACTTCCAAAAATCATGAAAAATAAGAAAAACCTTACCACTCCCTCCAAATTTCAAATCCAAGTTCTAAGGATTAATGGGCTAATTAAATTTATGGAGTTTCAATGAAATAAAAAAGGCATCTTAAGCTAATTTTCCTGTCCAAAATTGAAATTCTCTATTTCTTGCTTTAATTATAACATGAGACACTGAAGTTTCATAATCTAGAGCAATGATATATTTGGTATATATATGTAGGATTGCATATAATCTTAAACCCCACCTGCTCTTTCAGACGACGGCAAGAAACTAAAACAAGAGAGGAAGAGACGGCGATTTTTGGCCCTCGCCATGCAAGCAGCAGCAAAATCGTAGCTTTCTGAAAGAGGTTATATCCATTAATCAATTCCCGAGCGAAGGAAATACGACATATAAAGAGGTGAGGAACCGATAATCCACGCTTTGATTTGACCCATTGTCCTCTTTCAGTCAATCTGATTGTGAAAATACTTAAACCCAATTAGTTGCGCTATTCAAACTCTAATTCAGGGGAGTTCCTAGATTCTTTCGATCATAGTTGTTTGACTTACATCTTCTGCTCCCGACTAGAACTCTACGATAGTTTGTTTCGCCCATTCTGCCACGGATGATCATTATTTGATGAAAAAAATGTAGTTTTGCAGGTTTCCTGAACAGGGTTAGTGAAGAATGGACAAGATGCGGGAGGAAAAGATTAAAAAGTTTGAAGAATTTGTTGATGTCAGATTAAAGCCCGATTTATTACTTGCGGTTTCCCAAAGGTCGCTCCTCGCTACGTTTTATTCTTACACCATTATGATATTTAAACATTAGACGTCAAAAACTACATTAGTACTGCTCTATCTTCTGATGAATGGTCTATCCTTTGCTCTATTGGAAAACATCGAATTTCACCAAAATTTTCTCTGTATCATTGGACTATGGAACTGTGTACTCTTATATAGGCGACGCTAACTATAAAATTTGGATGCTGATATATTTCGCAGGGACAAGCTGTTTGAAGAACAGAAGGTTTTGTATCCTTTTTATATAGCTACTTTTTACATTTCCCCGAAATTATCTTTCTCATATTATAATTTTCAACAAATAATGTGCATGTCTTAATCAAAAAAATTATCTTTATGCTACGTTTATCAGTCTTTATCTGTATGCCCTTTGTTGCGAATTCTTGACTCATCTGTCTATCGCTCAGCTCTGATCTGAAGAGGAGTATCGAGATCCTTCAAAAGAATGAAGTTACTTCTCTGAGAACAATGGTCAACATTGGTTCTGAGGTTTACCTTCAGGCAGATGTGTATGCCAGAAGATCACCTCTTCCTTTAACATTATGGATAACATCTTTCATACACATTCTTGGCTATTATGAATTGGATTTATCACATGCGGATTGTATAAGTACTTGGCCATTTTAGCCTCACTTTAATTACTTGTTCAAAAGGTGAAGATCGTTTGTTTGCTTAATTGAAGGTTACATTCATCTATATCTTTCTTTCGAAAAAAACTTTCATCTGTATGTAAATGAAATTCATTTACTTACTCTTTTATCTATTTTTTTCTCCTTCAAACCCGATAGAATCTCACTGAATTCTCAAAGGCGGGGAACTGCCATAACTGTTTCTTGATATGAATAAGGGTATAAATACGGTTGAATGCTACTTATAATCGTGGATGAATTCATCTTTGGGGTCTTGACTGGATCCCCATCACATCAAGGGTCATTTTAATCATTGCAGTCCACGAGGGAGGTATTTTTATCAGTTTAGATTTTGGGGTTTTCCCCTTTCAATAGTTATAGGAAGAACTAGTCTACACGTAGTTCTTGCTCTCTCTCTCTCTCTCTCTCTCGCTCTTCTCTGGCATCCATTATATATTTATGTCAACCATGTTCTCTTGATTCTGTCAAATCCATTATGTTTGTCCGAAGGATTACTATGGTGGTTGATTTTGTCTTTTTCTCTGTACAGGCCAGACACTCGTCGCATATTTGTGGATGTTGGTTTAGGTTTTCACGTGGAGTTTACGTGGTCAGAAGCTCTTGAGTTTATAGCAGTCAAGGAAGCGAGAATAGCTAGGCATGTCCTCTCATTAATGTGTTGCTTTTTAATATATTCTAATTTATATGAACTTGCGTTGAACCATTTTTCTCTCAGGAAAGTACTTTTTTATATATCTCTTGTGATCTATGTTAAACTTCAGCACCACAAACCAACAGATGGTTCTTTCTCTTTTGTCATTTGGTTTGGTCTCTGGATTTAACAGGCAGATCGAAGAAAGTACCCAGTTGATCGCTGGTATCAAGGCACGAATTAAACTTGTAAGAATGTGAAAACAATTATTATTGCTTGCAGATGTTGATGCGTCATGTGCATTCCATCTCTTTTTCGTTGAATGGACTTTGACTTTTTGGCCTTACTTTTGGATTTGGTCCATATTTTCTCTTCATTTCATTACGTTTCTGCCCTTAAGCTCGGGTTCTCACATCCAATTATGTACATTGGTTACAGTTTATCTTGATATAATGGTTGACAGACAATAACTAATTTGTCGTCATCTTCCATGGGTGGGTTCGAAGAGTAACAACAAAGATGATGAAATGATGAATCTTGGAAACCAGATAATGATGAGGATGACAAAACATAGTCGTTCTATCATCATCTTCATTGGTGATCAGAAGTAGGCATGGCGGATGATGACAAATTTTGTCGTCGTCTTCATCACCCCAAGTCTTGTTGTCCCCGTTGTTATCCATGTTTGAGCTAGGGCGATTGATGATGATCATGGAAATTTATCATCAACTAATGGATGATGATGACAGAGTATGATGATTTGCCATCATCATCATTAATGCTGAACCCTGCTCGACTTGTCCCATTATTTTTTTTAACTCGTCTTCTTACGTTGGGCTAAACATATTGATTAGTGCACAATTAGGGGTACAATAACAGGAATTTCTATCTCTTTGGGTTTTACTCCAGTTTTCCATGGTGTCATTCTTTGGCCCCAAATTAACCATTACTTTCCTCCGTGTTCCATGAAAATACTGAAAGTTTCAGCCCCTTGAATCAAACCATAAAACAGCATGCTGCAAAACTCTATCTTATACTTAATTACTGATTGATATTTATGATGTAGAGGGATATTGTAGAGTTTTTGTCTCTGATTTTGGCGCTCCCTTAAAAACCCTTGTATTTTGCAGGTTTGCGAAGGCATACGAGAATTGCTTATGCTTCCAGGGTAAACCAAATGGTCTTATTGTCCATCCAAGAACTGGATTGAGAGTCAAAGCAGTGAGAGATATAGAGAGGTAGAGAGGAGGGCGTTTTGTTGGGAGAAAGCCCATTTTTTCATGTTTTCTAAAACAGAGCTGTACATTGGGAAGCAAAACTTGGAACAAAATTTAATTTGCCTCTAATATATTGATATAAATTTGATTGTTTTGGTGAAATGAGGACTACTTACGGAAGAAATTGAGAATTGAATTCCTTAACCCTCACTAGGGCACATTACATTGTATTTATAGGAAGAAGGAGAGAGAATGAAAATGTGCCCATTGTCATGGGTCATATTACAGGGAGATATTAGAAATAAGAAAAGAAGCCCATTCAACACTCCCCCTCAAGATGTAGAGAGGAAGTTATCCAGTCCCAACTTGACACAAAACTCTAGAAATCATTGGCCAAATAGGCCTTTGATGAAGAGTTCTGCCACTATAGAGTAGAAGGGACATAGTGTGTGCAGAATCGATCCAAATCTAATTTCTCCTTAATGAAGTGATGATCAACCTCAACATGTGCCGTGTTGTAGTGGATCATCCGCGATGCTGATTATCAATTTATTATTGCAAAAAACTTTAGCGGGTTGATCACAAGACCACTTTAGCTCACAAGACCACTGCCCTCCTCGCTCTTCCCTTTCGGACCCACTCCTCCCTATACCTCACTCATCCCCTTCCCCTTCCCCCCCCCTTCACCACCCATCCCCATCCCTAGCTTACCGCCCTACCCTAGCCACGCTCCTCCCCCACCTGATATACTCACTTCCATGCACGACCTCCATCCATCACATATCCCTTTCGAGCAGGCGGAACGCTTGACTAATCATCAGACTTCACTCACTAGTTCGGAGGACACTTGTGGAGGTACTAGTGGTCGGACTTTCATGAGAGAGGAGGAGGACGATGTTTCTCTCTCTGAGGATTCAAATGTGGATGCCTCTCCCCCTCCGGGACATCGTTTGGAGCCTCCCATACATGCCGCATATACAACACCCCATCGAGGGTGCATCACGTGAGCCGGTAGTTTTATGATTCCAAGTCTTATTTAGAAGTGTAGAGGGATTGGTAACCCTCTAACCCTATCACATCTACTCTCACTAATAAAAAAGCACAACTTAGGGATAGTTGGGCTTATCGAACCGATGACAACATCGGATCATTCCCACTCTATAGCAAGTAAACTCAGAATGGATCATGTTTATTGTCATTCCTCGAATAAACAACTGGAGCAAGAGGCCCTCTGGGAGGAACTCGCCTTACATGCCCATTACCACTTACGGCTTGTTGATCTCCCTTAGTTTATAGATGGGGATTTCAACTGCATACAGGGCAGTTAGAGAGCGCCAGGGGGGCCGCCCACCTCGGTCACGATCTATGCAAACGTTTAACGACTTTATCCATCATGCATCACTAGTGGAGCCGCCTATCATAGGTGAGCAGTGGACTTGATGTAATGAACGTCAAGCAGATGCGTGTATGTACGAACAGCTCGATCGTTATTTTACCAATAGTACCACACTGATGCATTGCACCATCATGATTGAGATCCTACCGGCACATTACTCGAACCACTCGCCGATCCTCCTCCATTACTCCAGCAACCGAGTCCGCGGCCCTCCATTCCGATTCCAAGCCCTGTGGTTAGAGCACACCGGCTTCCATCGTTATGTATGAACCATTGGCATGGAACGATCTCTACATCACTTATGGAGAACTTCAATTACAGACTAAGGAATATCAAGTTCCACCTTAAATGGTGGAATCGACCTGTCTTTGGAGACATACACGCACCGGTCGAAGCACTCAAGCAGGAACTAGCTGCTATCGAGTGACAGTTGCAAGATGGTTGGACGGGCGACGTGGGAGAGCCCCAGCTTCACCTTAGAGAGCAGCTTGAGGACGCTATGCAGCGCTAGGAGATTTTCTATCTCTAGAAGTCGCGTGTCCAATGTGGCTACGAGAAGGTGATAAAAACACATGTTTCTTTCACGCTTCGACCCATCATAGAGCGTGTCCTAATTATACGACACTATTAGAGACATATAGCCAGGACCTCGCCCAACTAGCAAGTGTAGGAGTGGAGTATTATCACTCGCTCCTCTCCTCACAACCAACTGTTGTGAGTCAGGACATCCTTGCCCCTATCCCACACTTGGTGACCGACCAAGATAGTGCACTTCTCACAGCCTTCCTACCTGGGCAGAGATTAAGGAGGTCATTTTTTCCTTGGGTAGGAACAAGGCCCCAAGATCGGATGGATTTTCGCAGAATTCTACACTACATGCTGGGATATCGTAGACATTGACTTGGTACTTTCTATCAAAGAGGTATTCACGAGCAAAGTCTTCTCGCGAAGTTAGAAATTCACTTTTTTGGCGCTCATTCCAAAAGTAGACACTCCAATTTCCTTCCGAGACTTTCGCCCCATTAGTCTTTGTAATTTATGCTACAAAGGTGCATCCAAGATCATTACAAATCGACAAGGGCAATTTCTCGATAGACTTATCTCGCCTGAACAGTGTGGTTTTGTTGGGGGTTGACAGATACATGCCAATATCATGCTAGTTCACGAGCTAGCCCAGTCACTAGACGCTCATATTCGGGGCTCAAATGTTATCATCAAACTAGATATGGAGAAAGCCTTCGATCAAGTCGAGTGGAATTTTCTTACCCAAGTGTTATGTCGCTTTGGGTTCACCGATTGGTTCATCGATCTAGTCAATGCCTGCATTCAAGAGAATCATTTCTCTCTCTTGATGGATGGAAATTCCACTTACTTCTTCCCGGCTACGAGAGGTCTACGGCAAGGTGATCCTCTCTCACCCACCCTTTTTATATTGACGGAGGAGGTCTTCAGTCGATCTCTCACACGTGCGATCAGGGCCTAATCCAACTATATTTTATGAAAAGGGGATGCCCGGTCCTCTCGCACTCACTCTTTGCGGATGATGTCATCTTTTTCCTAAATGGATCCAAAAAATCCATTAAGGAATTTATGAGCATCCTCAATGCGTACGAGCAAGCCTCGGGCCAGCTCGTCAATGCCTAAAAGAGTAGCTTTATAGTTGGTCGTTCAACCACTACAAAGCGCTCTCAGATAATCCAACACTCTACCTATTACTCACGAGGATGCCTCCCTTTCGGCTATCTTGGATGTCCTATCTTTCTCGGACGCACTAGACATCATTACTTTGATGTCCTTCTGGCCAAATTGAGAAAGAAACTTTAGAGATAAAAACTCCATTTTCTCTCTCCTAGAGGACGCATTCAACTTTTCAACATGTCCTCATGAGTATTCCACTACATACCATTGCGGTCCACTCGCTATCTCTCACAGTCCTTCGCTTAGTGAAACGATTATGCACATGTTTCTTATGGTCCAGTCATCTCGAGGGCGAGTGTCACAATCATTAGGTCTATTGGGATAAAGCATGTCGGCTGACGGCCAAGGGGGGTTAAGGGATCAGACACCTCTCAGACGTCTAGGACATGCTTCAAAAGAAACTCGTATAGCGCATGCACACCACACACTCCCTATTGGGAAGTTTTATTTCTGCCAAGTACGGCTAGTGGGCCCGTCAAGAGATGGATATCCGGGGCCATCGGAGATGGCAGACATGGCAGCGATAGTGGCTTGAGATCGCCCAGGCCCCCTTTTTCGTATAGGCCGAGATACGATTAGCGCCTGGTTTGATACTTGCATGCTGACAAGCAATTCGCTCACTATCCCCGCTTTGTACCACATCGAGTGTGACTCACAGTGGCCCAACTGCTTATGGGCAACACGCCACACCTTTGGGAGCAACATGGCCTCCCCTCCGCCATGTTATCCCAGGTCTAGAACACTTCAATCGGGTCCACTCCCAACCGTGTTATTTGGATGCTCACACTCGACGGTGCATACTTATGCAGTTCTTCTTGGGAGAATTTCCGTGAGAAATCCCCCATCCAGCAATGGGGTTGCCGCATTTGGCACCCGATCATCATTACCCGCGTCTCTTTTTTCCTCTGGACTCCTACACCGTGGCCTCCTGACTGATGATTGGGTGACCTGTCTAGGCAACTCTCTCACCTCACGTTGCAACTATTGTCCCACATTTCCACATATTGAGACTGTAGAACATCTTTTTTTCCATAGTAAGACAACCATATAATGTTGGCGTCAAATCATGCACCTTTGGCGCCCACTCCTTCACATTCCACTGACCACGTTAGAGTGTTTTGGCAAGATATTTCTCTTGCCAATATGCTCTAAATGGAGTCTCATCCTACACATCACCATAGATTATTTACTATGGGAGATATGGAAGGGGCAAAATTCTTCTCGTTTTGCAGGGACTCCCATGCTCGCAGTGGATATCATTTGTCGCGTCAAGCTGTGGATACGACGCATCCACCATCTCATCCCCACTTGCGACTGCAGCTCAGCACTCAGATGCGATCTCCTTCATGCCTAGGGCATTACGGTGTCCCTTGCCCCTATGTGCATTCAGCTACATGTCATCCATTAGCACCCACCGTCAATTGGCATCCTCAAACTGAATGTGAATGGTGCATCCAAAGGGAACCCAGGGCCAACAGAGGGAGGTGGTATCCTCGGGATCATACAGGGAGTATTCTCTTTGCTTTCTCCTCTTTCTATGGCATACAAACTAACACAGTAGCCGAAGCTATGGCGATACGTAATGGTTTACTTCTCTGCGAGGAACGAAACCTTCATAATATCATCGTAAAATCGGACTCATAGGTGTTAGTCGACATGCTTCATGCAGGTACATGCTCCCAATGGCGACTACACTGTATATGGTAGGACATCATGCGGTGCCACCCTTGCATTACTAGCGTTCTTCATTAGCTGCGAAAATGCAACCAGACAGCAAATGCCCTTGCCAACCACGCGTTACACACACGACTCCCTTCCTCCATTTTCCTTTATTGGCAGACACTCCCTCCGACTGCTAGGTGATGCTATCGCATCTAACATCTCGGCTTGCCAAACCTCCGCACGTGCCACACACTTTTGAAGGAGGTCCTACAGTAGTGGCGGATTGCGTGGAGCACTCGAGATGGAAGCGCTCTCGCCTGATCCAATGACCACAAAAGTAGGGTGGACTGCGCCCACCTCGAATGAGGTACTCGCCACACACTTCATCGATGCACTTGTTAAAGACGGGGACAGCTCCACTATCTCTCCACCATCATCATGCGGGGGGCTCGTGTGAGGCGTCAATGCGAGCACTTCGCCGAGCACCTACAAGGTATCACTTATGTATCATTTCCTTTTCTGCACATGGGCGTGGACTACTGGGATCCGAGTGTAATTATGATATTTATACTCGCTCCACGCCTATAAACATTGATAAACACTTCACTTTATAAATGAAATCCCGCTAGGTGGCATCCGGGGCATGGTTGGATCGGTCTACGGGCACAACCGCAGGGTTGGCCGTACCTGGCACCGTGTTTTTTGCCAACTCTTTTAAAAAAAATGACCACTTTAGCTCTACAAGAAGATTTGTGAGCCATAGTGCTTCGCAAAGACCTTGAGCAAGAGCACAAAGTTCTTATTTAGCATTGGACCTAGAAACCACCGATTGCTATTTGCTATGTCATGTAATAAGATTGCTGATAAACTCAATTTTGGGGTGTTTTTTACTGGTTATTTGTCAATTGAATTCGTGTGAGGATTGAGCTTATGCAACGAAATTTATAGCCTCACAGCCTTTGGCAAGCAAGGGTCGATCCACAGGAAGCAGAGAAAACAGCATACAATTCTTTTCTATTAAATCAGTCTATTCAGTTCTCTAATTCCAAGTGTTAATCTCTGTAGAAATTTTCTTCAGAATAATTTGTAGAGAATTCCTTAAAAGTATTGATTCAGCTAATTCTTCAGTCAAATTATCTTCAGTTAAGTTTTACAGAGATATCTTGGCAAAACTCAATTGAGCAGAACCGTCAGCAGAGAAATTTTCTTTGTTGACGGTTCGCTTACGCCCTGTGAGGAAATTGAGCAAACACCCTGCAGGTGTTTGTGCACGCGCGAACGCCGCGGCTGGTGAGCTCGCTGCGCGGCGCTGCTGCAGACGCGAGCTGCGCAGACGGCATCGCTGCCTTGGCGCTGCTGGCGCTGGCGAGCGAGCCTGCGCGGCGAGCCTACGCTGTGGCGCTGCTGCGCGCGAGCGAGCCTGCGCGCGAGCGAGCCTACGCGCGGCGCTACTGCACGCGGGCGAGCCTGCGCGCGAGCGAGCCTGTGCGCGGCGCTGCTGCGCGCGGGCGAGCCTGCTCGCGGTGCTGATTCGCGCGGGCAAACTTGCTCGCTGCTTGGATTGCTGGCAACCTAGGCTGAGGCCTGGGTTGCTAGCAGTTGGAAATTCTGCAGGGAAGGATTTCACGAGCGGATGGGAGAACAATGAAACTTTTGCTAGACAGAATGGAAAACGATTCAATCAACTATGGGATTCGAAATCAAACGTAACCAAAGGAACAACAGAAATTGGAAATGCTGAAGACACAGCTTGTGATCTTCAGCCCAACCTTGATTGTCTTAGAAGGGAGAAGAAGATTGTACCAAAACCGAAACGCTCACGCCTCCTTGTGTCACTCCTTCCGGGCAAGGCGGCGATCGTCGTGCTCCAGCTACTCCTCGGCTTGCTTCTCTCCCAGCTCCAATGCTCATCAGCCTTGGATGGTCTGCAGAAATCCTTTCTCTCCAAGCCCTAGCTTTCTTGAGAGAAATTCTGGACAACCTAAACTCCTCTCTCAAGAGAGTATTTATAGGTTTTCTCTTAAGTCATGCCCAGGGGCATTTTCGTAATTTTTGCCACTTTGAATTTTTGCCCACTTCTCTTGATCCTCCTCTCTTACTTGATCTTCTTAACCTGTTTCTGAATGTTCACTAGCCATAAAATGTTAAATATATTCCACTTGATTCAAAGAATCAAGTGGGGTTAGTGATTTCATAAAACAATACATATGCATGAACTTAGCATGAATTCACAAGATAATTGTAATGAATTTAAACTTAAGAACTTGATTATTTGATGACATATTTTAGAGTCATCAATTGCCACTAAGAAAGGTGCAATACCCAGTCGTCGATCAACATGGAAACCAGCATAGTCGGCATTTGTATAAACTTCCAAATGAAGGCCACCTTGACGCTTGAACTAAAGCCAAGTCCAATGGCACCCTTGAGATAGCAAAGTACACGTTGGTTGCATGCATATGACAGATCTTTGTGATGCCGGACGTCGTTAAGGACATCATCCGGTCGTCACCAAGGTTATTGACTCGGAGCCGAAGTGAGGCCTGTTTCAGACTACGGTCATGTGGTAATCTGATAATGATACTAAACAGTTAGAAACTGTGATCAAATGCATGAATGACTAGTTAGAGTACGTGCAAGTGCCGACTAACACAGGGGTCCGACCTCCGTGAAACTAACGGAGTCATCCAGTTGGTGGGCTGGGCCTTCCAAGCCTCGTCCGAGGGGTTGAGGACAATACGGCGCTGAACGGGATAAATTCCCGCAAGGTGTGCTGACACAGGACGTGCGTGCCCGACTCGTTACGAACAGGTAAGACACTCAAGTTGCGTAATTTCACTCATCTAATCCCACTCACCTACATCTAACCCGTGCGCGGTGGAGGTAATTTAAAGTGCACTGAAAAAGATAAGAGATGAAGGAAGGGAGGCGTATCGTTCGTCGCGACCGGCGATGGTTGTCTCAATATCTTGTTCTGTATGTGGCGGCGTTGTCGGTGACGAGAGGCAGTGGTGGTAGGCTGCGGCAGGTTGTGCGACAGGGGGGTGTGGGCGGCCAATGGCTCTGGTTTGCGATTGCGTGCGGAGACGTCACGAGCGGTTGAGCCGGAGGCGCACTAGGACCGTGCACCGGTTGTGACGCAGAAGGGGCACGCAGAGGCATTGGGGCGTTGTCTACAGTGACAACAGGCAGCTCTAATGATCCGAGCGTGCGCGAGCGAGGAGGCACGGGCAGCGAGCAGTGGCTGCAATCAGCAGCTGGCGGCTCAAGCGGCCCAACGAGTGCGGGCGAGGGAAGCGCTAGTGAGGGCGGCGGCAGGCGGCCATTAGGGGGCAGCTGGCAACTCCGACAGCCAGGACTTGCGTAGGCGAGGGGACGAGTATGCAAGCGGCGAGTGGCACTCGTGGGTGGTGAGTGGCGGCTCAAGCGACCCAAGCATGCGCGGGAGCGGGTTGCGAGCAACGGTCATGGACGGCGGCAGGCGTTGCTGTGGCTTGGGGCGCGGGCGGATCGCGCGGAGCAAGCACGGAGGACCGTGGGCAGAGTGTGGGATAGCGGCGGCGGTGGCGCGAATCTGGTGACGGTGATGGCGCGCCGCTCTAGCGGCGGCGACAGCTGTGTGGTGCGGGCGACAGCGGCGGCGCGGGCTGGTTTGCCTTCCTTCTTCCTTCCTGCTCCTCTTATTCTCCTCCCTTCTTCCTTCTCCCGTCTTCCTCCCTCCATGAATTTGACTCTTCAACTTCCAACATATTTCTTTCTCAAACAAAAATTTCAAAGAGTGAGTCTAAGGGCGCCCACCCTTTCCCTTTTTATAGGGGAGATGTGGATGGGCCCCTTTTTACAAATTCAAAATAGAAATAAGAGGGGGGTATGAGCCCATTAGCAGGAGGGGAAAATCCTCATAATTGGGGTTTCCCCTCGCTACAACGGTGCTACGAGAAAAAGAAAATACGAGAAATAGCAAACATAGAAAACACGAATAAAAACACGAATGAGAGCGGCAAACGAGGCTGAGGATGGCATGTCATTACACGGTATATTTGAATCCGGGTGTGCGCGTCATCGCTTTGGCTTGCCAGGCGGGCTTGACGCGAGTCAGCGGCGATGTCGACGACGATGACGACTTCTCCGATGATGATCCTGGGGTCTTGGGCTGCGTCGTGCCATCACTTTGGATCATGCATAAATTGGCTCAAAGCACCCACTATATAGGCAATATCGGGATGAATGTGCATTAGATATATCAACTTACCAACCAGTCTTTGATACCTCCTTGATCAACATATTCCTCATGTGCCGCTATAGGTAGCCGATGATTCACTTCAATAGGTGTGGTAAGAGGTTGTGAGTCCTCCTTCCCATGCTTCTGAAGGTCAGTAATATATTTTCCGTTGGCAAAGAAAAATACCTGTTGTGGAGTATGTAACAGAGTGGTCCGAGGTGTTTAATGTCAAATCCACTAGCAAGATATGTAGCCAACTAATCTGCCTCAAGAGATTCATGCCCCGTAATGATAATGCCATCCATATAAACAAGGAGGGTTACTCTCCCTAACGTGGAATGACGGTAGAAAGTAGTACGGTCACCATTGCACTGAGAATAGCCAAATAATGCAATGGAGTTCGTGAAGTGACCAAACCTAGCCCGAGGAGATTGTTTTAAGCCATAGAGGGACTTATTAAGATGTCAAACCTGAGGAGACGTAGAAGGAGCAGTATAGCAGGGAGGCAAAGACATAAATCTCCTCATGGAGATTACCATAGATAAATACATTCTTGATGTCAAATTGTTGTAGAGGCCAACTATGGTGAGCAGAAAGAGAAATAAGCGAGCCAACAATATTCATCTTGGCAACAGGGGAAAAAGTCTCCAAATAGTCAATTCCAAATTTCTCAGTATAACCCTTACCCACAAGACGTGCCTTATACTTTTCAAGAGATCCATCTAACAAGGATGGTGCCAATTACTAAGTTCAGGTGATGATAGAGTAGAAGGCATTGGCTGCATGTTGGCAACAGATGTAGTGGAGTCGTCGGTGGCCATTATATAACCCAACAGAGATGTTGATCAGATGTGCAGGTGACAATGCCAGGCTTGATGACAATTGTGCCGGAGCTAGGGGAGGCTTAGCCGACTCGAGCAGAGGTGCCAAAAAATTTTGTCGGGATGACAAAACCAGCCCAATAGAAGAAAGAGCCGAAGGCGCCACTGGGGCGACAGAAGATGAAGCCGAAGGCGTCATTGAATTGAGCAAAGTCGGAGTTGAAGCGATCTAGCAGTAGAGCCGATGAGAGAGAGATATGAAGGAAGACTCCCAGATCTGGCTCTAATACCATGAAGAAATCGAGAATTGAATTCATGAAACCTCATTAGGGAACATTACATTGTATTTATAGGAAAGAGGAGAGATAATGAAAATGGGACCATTATCATGGGACATTACAAGGAGATATAAGAAATACGAGAGGAAGCTTATTCAACACACCTATGCCGATCCTTCAATATTTCCTAATCTTCTCTAAAGTAGGAAACATATTATGGGTGGATATGATCTTATCAGATAAATTTGCTTCTCTACCCAAAAGAGGAAATTAGTTGGACAGATAGATTTTTATAATGTCGATCACTTATTGAGTTTGTTAATTGGCATCTAATGGGCTTATTATGTTACCATTTTTTATTGAAATTTCCTAACCAAGAAGGCAACGGTTCGTTGAAGAAACTGGCCTGTTGGAAAAAATTCATGAATTTAATATTGTATTTATAAAATATGTCCATGTAATGTATCTGGGAAATTGGATCCTACTAATATTGGAAAGAGTAATCTTTTTAAAATATTTTTTGAATGAATTTTGAGAGATATTGGACGGTATTCTTGCGACATATACAAATTAAATACATCTAACTATGTATATTATCACTAACTAGCCTTTAAAACATAACTCCAATATCTACAAATTTATGATATTAATCTTGAATAAAATAATATAATATAAAAACATAATGAATATTTTATATTCAAACTCTTATTATGATTATCTTACTCTCTTTGTAATATTAGTAACATTCAATATAAATTATAATCTATAATTATAACTTATTATATTATTTTTATTTCATTTACCATATTTCATACCTTTATTTCTGGTGTTGCGACCAAGTCTCATTCCCATGCATGAGAATCAGAAATTACTTTGGCTAAAATACATCAGTAATTTAATTAAATTATTTTTAAGTCACTTAGAACTAGTGACATTTTTGGCAATGCAACAATTTTATTATATCGATGCATCATTTTTGGCAGCGATGCCCACCATAGTCCAAAGAGGTAGTATATTTGGTGCCTATATCATTCATTGTGTGTAGCAACAGCTAACCATTATTTGTGTGAATGTTGTATAGGAAGCATAATATTTTCTACCATGATCTCTGAATTCTGCACAAAGGATGACATTGAAAATAGGTGAGAGATCATCTTGCACCAATACTATGAGTGTACAATACATTATTGTGTGACAGGTGTGTGGAGCATTGCAATGCTTGAGGATGAGAGAGAGATTCATACTGAGTAATCTTTCAGACATCCAAAGAATCATTTGTAAGGGATAATTTCAGTCTATTCCGAATTCATGTAATGGGAGTTGGAGTTTTGGGTGTCAAATCACTCCCCCAACCCCCAAGTATAAGCCTTGAATCAGTATATGAATATTAATCATACATCTTGGTACATGCACTAGTAGAGAGTAGAGAGGAATCAGCTTAATATACTTGTAAATCAATTACTACCTTCCACCATGAATAATGGCGCAAAATCTAGAACCGATGTCATTTGGTGTATGTACGATTACCAGTACAATGGAAATTTCTTTGAAATTGAATATGTAAGATGTTATAACATAATAATAATAATTTTTTAGTGTCTTTCACATTTGTTTCATTTTTATTTCTGAGTAGTATGTTATGCCTTAAGGAACGGAGGCTAGAAGATGTATGATATAGATTCTTTTTAAATGAAACTTATCCCATGCCACCTTATTAGAAAGACAGGTCATTACCAAAGGAGGTTTGTATCTCTAAAATGTTCAAGGAGCTTCACTCAATCAATATTAGTATTTCCAAATGAATAGAATGAGTTTTAACTTTTGCAAAGTTTTTTTAATAAACTCATTCACAAAGAATATTTAATGAAAAAATTGGATCAAGTGTTAAGCTTGCAAAAAACATTAAACTTCTAAAGATTTTAATAATTAGGTTCAAGTATTAGACTAGTGTGGTTTCCTAAGATGAGCTTGAGCTTCCTCATAAGGCTCAAATGATGTTATTAATTCCCCTAAAGGGAATACTGATACACTCATAAATGTGCAAATGATTACATGTATTTCTGAAGTTTTCAGAACTCTAAATAATGAATTCATTATGCTATTGACAATTCATATATGATCAAAATATTCCCTTTGAATATCACAATTTCCATGATATGAACATTTTTAGGCCACCTTGCAGAAGTCAATCAATTTTCTTACTAATGAATAATTCTTTTCATGAATGCAGGATTTTAGGAATTAAATTGAACATTATATAGGTTGGAGTAAACTATGAGAGCTTAAAGCTAATCCATTGGGCTTTTGGATCAAAAACAAAAAATTCAACTTTGTGCATCATGGCCAAGTTAGAGGGTTGTGGGCCAGACATTTCTCTACTAAGTACTAGCCCCTCAACTTCCCTTCGAAAAGAGGATCATGAACACCATAGGAACTTTTATCCCATCCATCTCTATCACCTTCATCTATTTCACTCATTTTAGATTTATTTTCTCTCTCTATTCTTCCATAAAATTGTATTTCCCTTTTCAATTCACTTTCTCTCTCCAAAGCCCTCTTTTATTTATAGTTTATTTATCTCTAAATCACAGAAACTTACATTCTTACCCTTTGAAATCATCCCTCCAATGTAGGCTGGTGGGAAACTGGTAATGGCCCCATAAAAAATAGGCAGAACACTTGTGGTCATACGATGTGCCCACCTACAAACCACGTGTTCCCTTATCCACAATGTGTGCTTGGTGATACAGTTGTGTGCTTGATGACATGACTTTGCTCGCCCCTTTTGCCAATTGCAGCCAACTAATGGCCAAGGTAAAAAATTATATAATTAAAATGTTACAATAGTTTTTTGTAACTATTAAAAATAAGCATAAATTCCAAAAGTTTAATAATTTTAATATAACTCATAGAATCAAATAAAAATACAAAAATCACATTTAAAAATTCTGTAATTTTAAAAACTAGAAAAAATAGGAAATTAAATTCATACCTTCCTATTGGTCGATCAGTTTCTTGTGACTACAATTCGTACCTTCCTAAGTCTGCATTTAATAATGACTAAAATACCATATCGTAAAAATAAAATAAATACTATTTCTGATGGCCCAAGCATTGTTCACATATAAACCACATCACATGTTACTCTAGATTCCAAAGTTCTTCCTTCATCATGCAACTGAATTAAAAAAAATGAATATTTAAAAATGTAATTTTGCATCCCTCTTCTTAAAATATGCGTCATCTCAAATAAGGGAAGATATAATATTCCCCCAACTTAAATCCTGTATGGTCTCTAATTCGTATAAGATAAGGGACAAAACTTGCAAGATTTTTGCAGGGTAGTGTTTCACCAAATGTCTACGCTACAATGCATATGCCTATCCATTAACTAAAAAACCATCGAACAAATTACATAAGGGAAAGTGGTGGCACATAAGGAAAGAAAATACATAATAAAGTTCCTACTTACTAAAAACATAGAAACTAAGATAGTTGGGCTTATCCCCACACAACTTGGGCTTTCCTAAGAAGAGCTTCCAGCTTGAGTTACATGGACAAACATGATTGTGGATGTAAAAAATCCTTTACCTAATGAGCAACATTATTGAGATCTCTGTGTTGGGTTCTTCAGTCCTAGATCTGGATGAAAATGAGGATTCCTTTTAGTGAAAGACTTAAACGAAAGCGAACATCATCGATAAAACCATTGAAACGAAGTACCTTCGTACAGATCACATCCGTGATTTTTTGAATCTCAGAATGAGAAAAGTCGAGCCACTCATGCAGCCTCTAGATGTATCCACGTTGATGAGCCTCATTCAATCCCCTCCTTCTCATTGATGAGCCTCATTCAATTTCCTTCACCATTGTTACGCCATCTTGATCGCATCAAGAATAGAGAGGGGGTGTGGAGAGAAGGGAGAAGAAGGGAAAGGCCCCTGAAAAAGTCTGGCCTAGGTGAATTTTATTTAGTGCCTTACCCTATTTATACTAAGTGTGTATTTTTAATAAAAATCCCAAAACTCAAATATATCTTCTGAAGTCCAAAATATCTTTTGCGTGTGACACTCTAGGCCCATGTATCAGTTTAGTTAACGACTCCAGTGGCCCAATAAACTTTATTGGCGTTACAGATTAATGAACTATATCATCATATAGATTAATTAACATTGGATCGATTTAACCCAATCGATAGGTTGAGTCCTCAACATGTGGGGTTTCAAGCTACACCTCGCGCTCTAGAAGATACAAAAGAGTGCGTATCGACTTACTCATCGAGCATGTTCGTCATCGGTTGCCATGTATATATAATCCCTCATCCACTCGACGCTGGTTGGATGACTTAGGGTATGGTGAACTATCAAACCCTAATAGGTCATTCAAACTGATGCGTTCGAAAATCATTGGAGAACTCTTCTCCTGATATTTTACTGCATTGGCAAAGGAATTCGTTGCATCGCTTCCTTGAGTTGTCACCTCTTATACTGAGGGTGGATGATCCCATCTTGACTACTCATTTGTCTTCTTGAACTTCTTTATTTACCTGAAATAAGACTATTTAGAATCCTATGATTAGCGACACATAGGTCATAGTCAAAGTACAACTTTTCGTCTACGAGACGTCTTTGGGGTAGGTATAAGTACCACTTACACAACCGTGACGTGAATCGCCCTGATTGACAATTTGGTATAATATCATTCATGGATTCATAAGGATCAATTCAGTGAACGCCTTCCACTAAAGAGCACCCAATATTTGTCATTAGTGTCTCCACACTAATGGCTATGGGAATGACCATATTCATCATATGAAAGATGCTAGATAGTTTTATTCTATCATGATACTTCAATGTCCTTATCGTGTATCCTTCAGATACGAATATTTAAAACACATGCTTAAAGACTAGTGATCTAAGTGTTACAATCACATCATACTTCACTAAGTCATATCATGTATTCATAGGCTTCATTATAAGCAGCACTATAATGAATATGGTATATTAATGAACATGGAACAGAACATGGAATGTGTGATTGGCTTGGCGCCCACATATATTCCCATCATTGTGTACTCTCATGTGCAACATTCCTGATATCAGGTAGTTGATTCAACTAGAGAGGTTGATTCTTCTTGGTTCCATCTAGTAAAAAGTTAACCTTTATTTTAAGCCAATAAGCTTGATGTTTCAGCTCCATAGAAGAGGTTGGGTTTTATGTAGACTATTCTATTGAGGGACCTTCATATCAAGGACTCACAAGTGATTTGATATGCCCATAAGTCGTTAAATTTATTACAGTAGTCCTTAACATCCACTCTCACAAACTTCTTGGGGATGTTCTTGATGCATGATAACAAACAATATTAATAGGTTAATATGATGATATTTACATTGTTATTTGAATTAAATTGGTCATATGTTGGTGTTATCAAGCCTAAAATTATTAATAAATATTAAAATGATATTATGAATTTTGTATTTTTAAAGGATTTTTCTAACAACATATTCTGAAAGCCAACAAGTTTTTGAGTCACAATATGATTTTTCCTGAATTATTTCATATTAAATTAATAAATATATGATCTTTTTTAGTGAAAATACATATTTATTTATATTTTTTGAGTTTTTATTTAATTTTAATTTTATATGCCAAGTGATGTAGCTCATAAGCCTTTTTTTGAGGCCCATTAGCAACTTGTGGCCCAAGAAGGAGATTCTTCTAGAAGTGACACGATGTGCAAAAAATTACCTAGGTCCCGTCAAAATCCTCTGACATGATTTTCTCAATAGGATCCTCTGACAAGGTTTTCTATGAAAATTGTTTCTATGACAAGATCTTCTGACAGAATCCTTTGATAGATTCTTCTTCTTCCAAGAACTCTGCTCTAACTTGATAGAGTTGCATATCTTCTATTTTGTTCCATCAGGATCTTCTTGAGCCACACAAATATCCCCTAACAGCTTCTACAGGCCCCCGAATCTACATGATATCTCTACTTAGGCATGCTAGGTTGCTTATCCTCTGTTTTAGCTTTTCAGAATTGTTTTTATCAATGTTTTGACTTCTTATTTCATCGGTATATTCATTATGGATGACCCTGCCTTGTTGTGGAATATTTAAGGCCCCCATGTACCCTTGAAGGATTATTATTGAAGTCCATTGTTTGTTGAAATTGTTGTTTCTCCCCTCTTAGTGTTCTCTTTGCTAGATAGTGCTTAACTACTTGTGGATTCAAGCACAATCCCTTGCAGACTCAAGGGTTGGAGGAGCAAGTTTTGTGGATTCAGGAATTGGCTCCTTCAAGTAGTGCAAGGTTGTGGATTCACGTCTTGTTCCTACATTGTTCCTGTACTATGGCTGCGTCACCATGTGTTGCCATTTGATTCGTAGAACAGTGCCCAACCATAAATTATGGTAAATGATTGGCATTGTAAAAAATATTATTTTTTAATACGTTGACTAGAAAAAAATGATGATATTGTATGATGTGTCATGAGATACCTAGGACCACGTGTACATGTGGCACACATTTTTTTTTCTTTTTTTGGTTTTTAAAGAAATCGTGCTGACACGTTGTGTTCCAATGCACCTCCACGTGAGATGCGTAAGACATTAATAATATATATTATAAATATGAAACAGTTTTGAGAACATGGAATGATGAGAGCTATTCATCAAGAATGATGATGATGAATTTGGGCCAATCATTACATTAAATGCTAACATTTGAGGGCAAAAACCATAGACATGGCATGGCAGCAATGACTGAGATTAAGGATAGAGAAATATTCACATTAAATCGACTTTTGAGAATCATCCAACTTCCATGCTGAATATCTAATGATGCAAAACTTCAATTGAGTTGAAATTTTCATCGTAACTTTGTCTTTATGTCCTCTATCCATCTATATCGTTGGTCTATAAGTTGAGCTCCAGATCTTTGTAACAAAGAAATATAAGCTCACTTTCTCCTAGAGAGGCAGGTTGAAAGAAAGTGAAATTTTAAAGGTCCATCAAGAGTGTTCTTTGTGTCTTGAGTGATTCGAGAGGATCAATAGAAAAGTGGGAAGACTCATCTGCATCCTGAAAATTCCTTGATCCCGATAGAACATAGGGATATAATGTTAGTTTCTTACCTTACATTGGTCATTCTTCAATAATTCATTTAAGTAGATCATCCATCATCCATCCGTGTCTATCATCATCTACCATCCACCTCATGTGTCACCTACACCGTCATGATCACATCACATGTCTCCCTCTCCCTTCGTCAAGGAAACCTAAACTACTATCTTCCCCCATTTCACTTATCAGTCTACTCCTCCTTCCACGACCCTGTCTCATGCCATCATCTTTATCCCCTCTTGCCTTCACAACTGCCTATTTTTTATTAAATCCTAAATCAGATACTCTTTGTCATTAGTTCGCATTTCGTCTTATTGTCACCCCTTCACATCTTCATTCATCATATACTCTTTAAGTTTCATTTCTATATCACGACCCACCACTTATGCATTACTCATCTCAGTCTTCTTAAATAGGAGTCCTCCCAAACTATGATCACTAATCGCTACCTCTTACACAATATAAATCCACTCTCATCCTCTCAAATTCACACTATAGAGAGAGTTATTTCCCAAACATACGTTCCTGTGGAGAAGAACATTGCTCATCGCTATCTGGTCAAAAAATTCACGAGTAAAGGTTTATAAATTTAATTTATTAAGCTTAAACTTGCGACGACATAATTTTACCCTAAATTTAAGTTCATCAATTGCCTCTGTTACCGATGAATGGTTGTTGTTAGGGATTTTTACTCACTTTATTGGGCGATAATCTTCTGTTTAACTATCCTCTATTTTTATTCAATCAGCGCATAAAATTTAGTAACATCGTACAAAAAGGTACATTTTTTTTACTATTTGCATTATTTTTTTAGATATTTTAATTTAAGTGAAAGGGAAGATAGAAGAATGATGAAGTGATTTTTTAATTAAAACTACACATGTTGTAGATTCATTTTATGCATCATTATGTTAGATTTATTTGTATTTTACTATAAATTCTCCTTCCATGCATTAATTCTTGGAAATATTTAATAGGACCATTTTTTCTCACTAAAATATTTAGTTTTGACCATTTAATCGCAGTAGTTGAACTCCTTCAAAAGGGGATTGGACGGACGGGGGGTAGTCCCACCTTCTCCATCCCATGGTTGTTGTCCCCATCAGCCCGAGGGGGAGGCCGATGACGAGGTGACCACAGGCTGATCCAATGGCCCCTAGAGAGCCGTTGGATCAAGCCTGATCTCTTGGGGGGTAGATAGAACCTCTCTCGACCCTTTAAAGAGAGACTTTGAGGGTTGAATTCCTATCTTCTGATCCAATAAAAAAAATCAACAGATGAAGAATCTTCATCTTGTGGCTATGGCTAAGGATGAAGGCGAGGTCATGGACGAGGGTGAGGTAGAAGCAACATCTAAGACAAAAAAGATGGCATTTATAAACCCTTAAATAAGTCCGAAGTCAAGTGTTATAATTGTGATAAATTTGGCAGTATGATTTTGAATGTCATACCAATGAGGAGCATATCAACCTAGGTTTGGCTAAAGACATGGTTGTAGAATCGACATTATTATTAGGTATTATGATGGAGGATGACTTTGGGTAATGTTCTCAATGTGCCAAAATTTTGTTATAACATTCTATGTCTTGGGAGCTTGAATAATATGGCAACTAGTGAGCTGAAAATTGAATACTTGTCAACCGAGTTAGAAAGACACGTGGATGTCGTTACAAAATTTAAGTTATACCATCTAATAAAAAGTATCATGGGATTGAAAAAAATACTAATAATGATAAGCAAGCAGTAAAATGGACAAGGAGACATTTTCAAGACCATTAATATGGTGTTAATTTCGAGCCAGCTGATACAGCCTGGTTTCACCAGAGATGATTAGACAAGATCCCATCTAGTTACCCATTGTGGAGCTGTCGGAACCCATTCAGAAACCCAAATTTATCTTCCAGAAGGTTTCAGATTTAGACTACAAGAATGTTTATGGAGATGGACATACTCACAGGAGAGAGAGAGAGAGAGAGAGAGAGAGAGAATACTGGGAAAGATAGAGATGTAGAGGGATTATCTAGAAAGAGAGGTAGATATAAAAGAAGAGAGATGGTGTACAGGTAGATATAAAGAGCTAGAGAGAGATTGACAAGGAAAATAGGGAGAGCGAGGTTGATATAGGGACGCAAATAAGGAGAGGCAAAGAAATACAGAGAGAAAAAATAGAGAATTCCATTGTTAGGCCCCTAACTAGGCGGCATTCCATGCCTAGAGGCCTGCGTGCTTATTGGGAGGGCGTGTCCGCGTTTTGTCTCACGACATTCTGAGGACCGAGTCATAGTGGGTAGTGATGCCTGAACTTTTAGGCCATTGCCCCTGTAGGCAGTGATACCCTGCAGACGGTGCACGTGCCCGTTCACGCCCAAGGCGGGATGGATCAGATACGGTCCGTGCGTGCTAGGCACCGGGCGGATTGTAGAGGGGGAAAAGACAAACATGCCCTCAAAATTTCAGCTCAATTGGACGGCTAGATCTCAAGATATCACAGATTCACTGGCGTTTAATCATGGCCATTGGATCCTGTCTCTATTTTTCTCTTTATCTCTCTCTTTGCCTCTCTATATCTCTCTTTTTCTCTTTATCCCTCTCTTCACTCTATCTCTGTCTTTATCTTTCTCTCTCTATTTGCCTCTCTGACTCTATTTTTCTCTTTATCTCTCTCTTTGCCTCTCGAAATCGGTGTGTGTGCACGTGCGCCAATGCCAAGCGCCACGCTCGGGCGCCAATGCTACGCGCCAGTGCCAAGCGCTGCGCGCGGGTGGGGGAAGCACTGCGCGCGAGTGCAGGAAGCGCTGCGCACGTGTGCAGGACGCGCAGGCCGGGCGGCGTGCCGCGGGTGCAGCACGCGGAGTTGTGCGGGGCACCGCACGGCAGTCGCGCGGGCAGCGCGCGCATCGAGTGTGGGGGGCGCAGGGCCATGAGACTAAGGCATGTGGCACACAGAGGGCGCCGAGACGGTACAGCGGGCGCATAGCGCACCTGCGGGTAGTGTTGGGCGCACAACGCCCAGCTTATGGCGTCGGATGCGACGGCGTCGCGTAGATTGCGCACAAGGGTGTAGACAAGGGTGCTGGTGGCGTGTCTGATTGTCAAGGCAGGGATGCCGTGTGTGATCGCCACGCCCGCAGGCGCGCAGCGCCCGGCCCAACGCACTTGTATAGCGGTAGAGCAGGCGCGCGCGCGGAGCGGCAGCCTTGAGGCGGTGTGGCGACACTACCTCGGCACAAGGCTCCTCGTCTCGTTCCTTGTATCACCCCTCATCTTCTCCCATTTACTGGTCCCTACGATGATGTACCTTTTATGATATTAATGCAATGACGCTATTCCCTGACGGGGCTGCGTCCCCACCATCTCCTCTAACCCCTTCTATGCGATCTTAAGCAATTGCAAAAGCTTCCGCTTCAAGAGATCAAGGCTGCTCAGTGTTCTGCTCCAAGTAGATAGACATGGTCCAAATCGTGTGCACGATTTGGAATGTGCGTTTGTGTGGTGCGGTGAAAATTTCACACCTCGCACCGCACACAAAATCCGCACACTGCACCGCACACTGCGCAAGGGTCGGTGCGGTGCGGTTATGTGCGGATGTGCGAATTTTCCTCTCCTCTCTCTCCACCTCCCCCCTCCCCCCCTTCTAGCCTGCCCCCTCCAGTCCTTCCCGCACCCCTCCGGCCCTTCCCGCCGCCCAGCCCCCTCTAGCCCGCGCCCCCGCCGGCCCTCCCCGCCGTCCCCACCCCCTTCCGGCCCTCCCCGCCGTCCCCCGGCCCCCCTTCCGGCCCTCCCCGCCGTTTGCCCCCTCTTCCGGCTCTCCGGTCCTCCCCGCCATGGCCCTCTCCGCCGTCCCCCCCCCCTTTCCCGCCGTTCCCCTCCCCGCCGTCCCCCCTCCAGCCCTCCGGCCCTCCCCGCTTCAAGAGATCAAGGTTGCCCAATGCTCTACTCCAAGTAGACATGGTCCAAATTGTGTGCCCGATTTGGAATGTGCGTTTGTGCGGTGCGGTGCGGTGCGAATTTTGCACCTCGCACCGCACACAAAATCTGCACACTGCACCGCACACCGCGCAAGGGTTTGTGCTGTGCGGTTATGTGCGGATGTGCGAATTTTCCTCTCCTCTCTCTCCACCGCCCCCCTCCCCCCCTTCTAACCCGCCCCCTCCAGTCCTTCCCGCACCCCTCCGACGCTTCCCGCCGCCCGCCCCCCTCCCCCCTTCTAACCTGCCCCCTCCAGTCCTTCCCGCACCCCTCCGGCGCTTCCCGCCGCCCGCCCCCCTCTAGCCCGCGCCCCCGCCATCCCTCCCCGCCGCCCCCGTCCCCCTCCGCCCCTCCCCCCCGTTCCCCCCCTCTTCCGGCTCTCCGGCCCTCCCCGCCGTGGCCCTCTCCGCCGTCCCCCTTCCGGCCCTTGGCCCTCCCCGCCGCACCCCTCCAGCCCTCCGGCCCTCCCGCCGCCCCCCTCTTTCCGGCCCCCGCCGTCCCCCCCCTTTTGCCCTCCCCGTCTTCCCCCCTTTCCGGCCCTCCCCGCCCCCCCTTTCCAGCCCTCCCCCGCGTCCCGCCTGATGGAAATATATGTGGTCGGTAAGCCAATCACACATTCCACATCTCGTTCCATATTCATTAATAGAACACATTCATTATAGTGCACGTGTGATGCGTATAATGAAGTCCATGAATACATGATCGGACTTAGTGAATTATGATGAGATCGTAATGCAGAGATCACTCGTCTTTAAGCATGTGTTCTAAACATTCCTATTCAAAGGATACACGAGAAGGACATCGAAGTATCCGGATAGAATAGCACTATCTAGCCTCACTCATATGATGAGTATTGCCGGTCCCGTAGCCATTAGTGTGCCGACACTAAGGATAGATAGTGGGTGCTCTTTAGTGGAAAGAGTTCACTGAATTGATCCGTACGAATCCCTGAATGGTATTATACCGAACAGTCAATCAGGTTGATTCACGTCACGGTTGTGTAAGTGGTCCTTAGACCTGAGACACCAAAAACGTCTTTTGGACGGACGGTTGTACTTTGGCTATGGCAAACGAGTCTCTAATCATGGGATTCTAAACGGTCTTAGTTCGGGTGCATCAAGAAGTACACGAAGGCGATTGAGTGATCAAGATGGGATCGTCCACCCTCGGTATAAGAGGTGACAGCTCAAGGAAGATGATGCGATGAAGTCCTTGGCCAAGGCAGTGAAATATCGGAGAAGAGTTCTCCGATGATTTCCGAATGCATCAGTACTAACTCGGATGATCGATTAGGGTTTGACAGTTGACCATACCCTAAGTCGTCCAAGGAGCATCAAGTGGATGAGGGATTATAGATACACGGTAACCGATGACAAACAGGTTCCATGAGTGAGTCGATACACACTCCTTTGTATCTTCTAGGACACGAGGTGTAGCTTGGCACCCCACGTGTCGGAGTCTCGACCTATCGATTGGGTTAAATCGATCCGACATTAATTAATCTATATGATGATATAGTTCATTAATTTGGAAGTCCAATAAAGGTTATTGGGCCGCTGGAGTTGTTAACTAGACTGATACATGGGCCTAGAGGGTCACACGCAAATGGTCTTTTGGACGTTGTAAGATATACTTAAGTTTTGGGGGTTTTTATGAAAAATACCCACTTAGTATAAATAGGGGAAGGCCCTGAACGAAATTCACCCAGGCCAGAATTGTTCAGGGGCCTTTCCCCTTCTTCTCCACTCTCCCCACACCCCCTCTCCACCCCTGATGTGGTCGGGACGACGTAACGACGCCGACGGAGATCGAACGGGGCTCGTCTATGAGAATGAGGAGATCCGACGTGCCGAGGATCGTGTGGATACATCTAGAGGCTGCACACTTGAGCAGCTCGACTCGGCTTGCTCTGGGATCGAAGAAATCACGAATTGGATTCGTGTGAAGGTACGTTGTTTAATATTTTTATCGATGCCGTTCGATTCGCAATTACATTTTCCGCTGCGCATCGTTTTGTTCTATTTATCCATCTCAAGGCCACCAGAACCCAACACCGCCCCCCCTCCCCTTCCGGCCCTCCCCGCCGTCCCTTCCCCCCCTCCCCTTCCGGCCCTCTCCGCCGTCCTCACCCACCCCCTCACCCCCCCCCCCCCGCCCCCTTCTCTCCACCCTCCTCCTCCCGCGGCCCCCCGTCCACCCACCATCGCGTTCGCCGCCTTCGCTGGCACTGTCTTCTCCGGCGACGCCGTCTGGGCGACGGCGGCGCCGTCGTGGCCCCTCGTCTGACGGTGCCGCCGCATCATATTAATTTTAATTATTAATTATTAATTATATTAATAATTGAACATAGTAATTATACCACTTGTATTAAGAATTAAATATACTTATTTTATTTTCCAAATCGTATTTAAAAAAGGTTTTAAAATCCTTCTAAATGTGCGAATTTAGTGCGGTGGGCTTTTCCGCACAAAAGAGCACTGCACACTGCACACTGCATAGGCTGTTTTGTGCGTGCGAAAATTCGCACACTCAGTGCGAATTTTCGCACCGCACCGCACGACCATCTATAGCTCCAAGCAGTGAGGCCGGCACATGCCAGTTCCGAGCAAAAAACCTAGCTCGAGATTTTACCGTGTGACATCCATATATAGAGAAAGACATAACGCGAGTGCGTATTTTTTTTTCTGGGCTGCCCAAACAAAAGACAAATGTCATACTCTCTCTCTCTCAAACCTCCTAACTTTGAAGCAGACCTATCTTCTCTCTAAAGATTGGAATAATTGAATATCAATGGGAAAACATTTATGGGTCCTTTAATCATTCCCGAACTTTTAACGATGGGTAGGAACTTGCTCACATAGTTAATCTATTGTGTTAGATGACATGCATTTTCGACCACAAAAATGTCAACTATTTTAACTATTTAAATCAACTTGGGATTTGTTTTATGCAGATAATTGTTTCCCTCATGGATATTCGTGGCCGATACTTTGCCATGCGGGATTCTCTCTCTCTCTCCCTCTCTGTCCACAAGACTGAGCTTGGAAGAGAGACCTATTGTCTTTGAAATATGTCATCATTATATATTTACTGCTGCATTAACTGTTGGTCTTGAGTCTTGTCAGAGAGCACAACTTTCTCTCTCTCTTCAGCTTGCAGGCGTGAGTTGCGGCTCCTGGTTTTTAGAGCAGTCCACGCAACACTGTCTAATTAATAACGTTTTCTCCAATCTGTCAGTGTAAAATTACGAAATCCTGTTCATGGCCTTCCATGGTGCGATCATTCGATGCGTCAAATCATTGGGTGGCCTTCCGACAGCCTCTTCAGTACCCATCATGTCGGAAATCTATTCGAATATCCGAGGAGCCTAGTTATTTCTACGGATCGCCCCTAATCCTAGATTGTTGTTAATGCCACGCTCTATCATCCCTTCCATGAAAATGAGTACACTGCTGCTTCTTCTGTCTTCGTCTTCCCCGCAGAGAACACTGTCTTCAGTCTCTGTTTTTTGTTTAAATCTTAGACCCACTGTACTGCTTCAACCTCTTCTTTGTCGAAAGTTTACCTCCTTTTGCAAGAGCCTTTTTTTCGCTAAGGCAAGCTGCCACGCTCGCTTACTCTTCTTCTTTCGCTGAAGTTCAGCAACCAGCCGACTTTTTACAGTTGTATCTTACGCTATTCTCTCGCTAAGCCAAACTATCTATCTCTTTTCTGCAGGCCTACTTTTTCCACCACTTATAAATCCGAAGAAAAGCCGCTCTCTCTCTAAGACCAACTGTCTTGTCGATCGTCCCCGTTTTTATCACTAAGCTTTTCTTCTGCAAGTCCCCCTTTTCCACCGCTCCCCAAATCGGAAAAGGGTATTCTCTCTCTATGACCAACAGCGCAGCTCTCACAACCTGCTCTGTATTTACTTCATATCATCTTCAAACTCTGGAGAAGCCTTTTCCCTGATCTCCGAAGAAACAAAGGAGCTGTTCTGTCCCCCTCTCTCTACCGATCTCCTATCTCCCGCCTCTCTCTTCTTCTCTCTGCAAAACTGCAACTTTCTTGGTCAGCCTGCTACCGCAACAATAATGCGCAAGGATTAAATAGTCCTCTGCGCAGATTCTGCGGAGCTCTTTGTCTCTTTCTCTCTCTAACTCCCTTGCTTATCTGCCCGTCTGTCTCAGGCCCTCTACTTCACCTTCTGTCCCGCGTTCGTCTTCTTCCTCTTGAGAGAGAGAGAACCCATGGACGATAACGCAAAGTTCAGCCATCGTCTTCCCCATCCACACCATCTTCTTCTTCGTCACCACGGTTTTAGCTTTAATGACGGAGCTACCTGTTACCAAGCCCACCCTCCTCTTCTTCCTCTTCTTCCTTTGCCGCCGCTTCTTCCTTCTCGTTCTCCTCCGGTTCTCCCCACACCAACAGGTACATACCTTCATCTCTCTCTCTCTCTCACGATTACTCTTCATCTTGCTCTCTCAATTTCTTGATCTCACTCTATCTCTCTACTCTCTTATCACCATTTCTCTCTCATGATCTTTCTTTCTCTCGATTATTATTTCCTTCTACTTGTCCATCTTGCTCTCTCGCTGTATCGCCCTACGATCTCTCCTTCTATCATCCTCCCTCTAATTTTCTATCTTACGTTTCTCTCACTAACTCGCTGCCTTATTCTCTCTCGTTACCATCATCTATGTCTCTCTCATTTTATTTCTTTCCTTCTCTATTTCCATCTTGCTCTGTATTTTCTCACTCTCTATCTCTCACTACGATCTCTCCTTGTTCTCCCATCCTCTCTTACTCTCCCTGTTCTCTACCTCTGTTTCTCCCCACTCTCTCACTTTCCAACTCTCAATTTCTCTCAATTTTACTCTATTCTGTCTCACGATCTCTTTCACTCTCTCTCTTCCATTGTTTCTCTCTCATGGGCAGTCATGGAGGCGCCGAGGAAGAAGCCGAGCTACCCAGTTGCGAAGAAGGAAATTCTAACAAAGGCGGGGATCGCCAAAAGGCCGGACAGCGGGGGAAAGGAAGGCCGCCAGATTCTCCTCGTCGCAAACCACTTCAAAGTCGAATTCGACCCTTCGCAGAGAATCTTCCACTACGACATCGACATCTCTCCTCGCCCATGCAAAGATCTCGCCAGACAAGTAAAGAAGAAGCTCGTAGAAGCCAAAGGCGGCGCCTTTGGCGGGGCCGCCGCGGCCTTCGACGGCCGACGCAATCTCTACACCCCCACCGAGCTCCCCCTGCCGTCCGATCGAGCCGAGATCATCATCTCTTTGCAGGATAAACGGTTCAGAGTCTCCGTCAAGCTCGTCGCCAAGCTCTCCGCCGGAGGCCTCGCCAAGTTCCTTCAGAACGAAGCTCCTCTCCCTCCTCAAGATCTAATCCACGCGTTGGACGTCGTTCTGAGAGAAGGCGCGATGGACAGGGGGAGTTTTCTCTCCGGTCGGTCGTTGTTCTCCGGCGGCGCCGCCGAGGAGATCGGCGGCGCCGCCGTGGCCCGGCGGGGCTTCTTCCAGAGCCTACGGCCGACCCGACAAGGCCTCGCCCTTAACGTAGACCTCTCCGTTATGGCCTTTCACGAGCCCGTTAACCTCATCTTCTACCTCCAGAAGCGGTTCGAGTTTCTGAGAGACTTGCCGCAGAGGAAGAGCAGAGCTCTCACGTTGGAGGAGAGGAGGGCGGTGGAGAAGGCGCTGAAGAGCTTACGCGTCACCGTCCGCCACCGTCGATCAGATCAGCGGTTCAAGATCTTGGGATTGACGGAGGAGGCGACGGCGGCGTTGGCGTTCAAGGATCGGGACGGAAGAGAGATGAAGATTGTGGAGTATTACAGGGAGCAGTACGAGATTGAGATTCAGTTTAAGAGTTTGCCGTGCTTGCAGATGAGCAGGAGTAAGCCGTGTTTTCTGCCGATGGAGCTTTGCGATGTTTGCGAGGGGCAGAAGGTGTTGGGAAGGTTGACGGAGGAGCAGATAGCGAAGCTCCGCCGGTTGGGTTGTCAGAGCCCTCGCAAGCGCCGCCAGTCTATTGACTCTCTCATGGCTGGCCCTGCCAGCCCCGCCAGGTCAGCCCTAACTGTGCTCGCATAGGAAGAAGAACATGGAGAGGTGGATCCTCTGGAAGAGATGAGGAAGAAGTTGTAGTAGTAGTAGTAGTAGAAGATGATTAGTGAGAAGTTGTAGTAGTAGTTGAGGAAGATGATTGGGAAGAAGTTGTAGTAGTATTAGTTGTAGAACAGTAGAAGACGATGAGGAAGAAGTTGTAGTGGAAGAAGATGATTAGGAAGAAGTTGCAGTACTGGTAGAAGATGATGAGGAAGAAGTAGTAGTAGAAGATGGTGATGAAGATAATGATAGTGAATAAGAATTGACGATGATCAATAAGAAAGTAAGAAGAAGAAGAACATGATGACGATGGTGATGATGATTGATAAAAGAAGTAGAAGAAGAAAATGATGACGACGACGAATGAGTTACACAGCAGAAGAAGATTGAGAAAAGACGGTCAAGAAGAAGGAGATGATGAATAATAGTAAAGATGACGAAGGAGAAGAACATGATGATAAAGATGAATTATAAACCCGTTTCTTTGCCTTGCAGTGGGCGGTATGCAGCGGGGTTCAACCTGAGGGTGGCCACAGAGATGACGAGGGTAACAGGACGGGTGCTGCCGCCGCCGAAGCTGAAGCTCGGCGACGGCGGCCATGTCCGAGAGCTTACCCCGAGCCGGCACGACCGGCAATGGAGCCTGGTCAACAGCCATGTCGTGGAGGGCTCCTGGGTCCGCCGCTGGGCTCTCCTCTCCTTCGGTGGCTCCCCTGACCAGCTCTCCACTCTCTCCAGCTTCGCCTTGCAGCTCTCCAACCGCTGCCACCAGCTCGGCATCTCCCTTGCCCACACCCCCGCCGCGCCACCGCAATTTGAGCCCATCCACATACTCTCCCACCCCCCCTCCCTTGAAGCAAAGCTCCGCCGCCTCCTCGCCGCCTCCGGCGGCGAGCTCCAGCTCCTCATCTGCGTCATGGAGAAGCGCCACCGCGGCTACGCCGAGCTCAAGCGCATCGCCGACACCGCCGTCGGCGTGATCAGCCAGTGCTGCCTCCTCTCCAATTGCGCCAAGCCCACCTCCCAATTCCTCTCCAACCTCGCCCTCAAGATCAACGTCAAGCTCGGTGGCTGCAACGTCGCCTTATCTGGCGGTGCGGCGCTCTTCTCCGGCGACGACGACGCAGCCATCTTCATGGGCGCCGATGTCACCCACCCGCACCCGCTCGACGATGCCAGCCCCTCTGTCGCCGCTGTCGTCGGCTCGCTGGAGTGGCCAGCGGCGAACCGTTATGCCGCCGCCATGCGGTCACAGGCCCACCGAGAAGAGATAATTCAAGACATGGAGGGCATGGCAGGGGAGATACTCAGAGAATTCAGGGCCCGCCAAGGGCGGCTTCCGCAGAAGATCGTCTTCTTCAGGGATGGGGTCAGCGAGAGCATGTTTCAGCGAGTGCTGAAAGGCGAGCTGGCCGCCATTAGAGCTGCTTGTGAGAAATTCCCGGACTACCATCCAAGGATAACCTTCGCAGTGGTGCAGAAGAGGCACCACACGAGGCTGTTCGGGGGAGCAGGGGAAGAAGAGAACGTTCCACCGGGGACGGTCGTTGATACCGTTATAACTCATCCTGGGGAGTTTAACTTCTATCTGTGCAGCCACTGGGGAGCGAAGGGGACGGCGAGGCCGACCAGATATCACGTTCTGTGGGACGAGAATTCGTTCTCTTCGGACGAGTTTCAAGGGCTGGTGCACAGTCTTTGCTACACCTTTGCTCGTTGCACTATGCCTGTGTCACTGGTGCCGCCGGCATACTACGCGCATCTCGCCGCTTACAGGGGGAGGATGTATCTTGCGGACGGCAGCGGCGGTAGCGGCGGCGGGGGGACGCTGGCTGTATACCGCGCAGCGGGGGTGCGGTGCGCGGCGCCTCTGCCCAAGGTGAGGGACAGTGTCAATAAGTTGATGTTCTTTTGCTGATGAGGGTGGAGCTTCTTCAGGAGTGATAATTGGAGAAATGGGTGGAGAGAGAGATCTTATTTGTTCATATTGTCTCCATGGTTATCTGCATGCTGGATGGATGGAGAGAGACATGGAAATAGAAAATGATTCGAGGGAGTGTAACTTTTCATTGATAGAATAAGAGCAGAATAGAGTGGAAGTAAATGGATGTAAATAGAAGTGACCGTGAGAAAGCGCGATTAGATGGGTAGAAAGAAAAATAATTCAAGATTTGTCCAATTTAAGTGACTTCATAGTTGGAGGATAGAGAGGTAGTATAAGGGCCGGGAAAATGTGAATTTAAATAGGGAAATAGAACATGCCATCCGATGGAGAATAAGATCAGAGTGAGTGCAGATGGAGCAAACGGAAAAAAAAAGAAATAGATGGATTTGTATACAAAACGTGACAAGAAAATTTACAAACAGATGGGTACGATTACATGGATGGGTGTCTGTCAGAGAAATCCAAAGAAAGGAAGGAAAAGAATGCAAGATTCGGCCAATTTAAGTGACGCAGTAATAGGAGGATAGAGATGTAGTGGAGACAAGGAGAAAACATGAATAGAAATCTTGAAAATAGGGCGTGCTTTTTGATGGATAGAGGGAGAAAATGATAGAAAAAGGATGCTAGAAAGTATCACTTTACATGACGTAGTAGTGGGAGGATAGAGAGGTAATAGAGAATAGGGAAAATGTGTAGAGAAAATGTGAAAATAGGGCGTGCTTTTTGATGGATAGACGGAGAAATTGATAGAAAAAGGATGCTAGAAAGTGTCACTTCACATAACATAGTAATGGAAGGATAGGATGGTTTTTGGAGAAAACAAAAAAAGAGAAATAGATGAACAAGATACATAGAAATGACGACAGTAAAGCATGCTATTTGATGGTGTTAGGCCACTAACTAGGCGGCATTTCCTGCCCAGAGGCCTGCGTGCTTATTGGGAGGGTGTGTCCGTTGTATTTGGCTCACGACATTTTAAGTACTGAGTCATAATGGATAGTGATATCCAAATACCTGATCTATTAGGCCATTGCCACTGTCAGTGGTGATTCACAACAGATTGCGCACGTGCCCGTCCACGCCTAGAGCGGGACGGATCAGATACGGTCCGCGCGTGCTGGACGCGCGGGCTTATCGGCGTGTGCGCGCCAAGCACTACGCACCAAAGCCAAGCACCACGCGCGGGCGCCAGCGCTACGCGTCAGCGTCGAGTGCTGCGTGCGGGAGCGAAAGTGCTGTGCGCGGGTGCGGGACGCGCAGGCCGGCCGGCATGCCGCGAGTGCAGAACGCGGAGTTGTGCGGGGTGCCGCGCAGCGGCCGCGCGGGCAGCGCGCGCATTGCGTGTGCGGGGTGCGTGGTAGGGAGACATCCCGCCATGAGACTAAGGCAAGTGGCGCACAGAGAGCGCCGAGACGGCATAGCGGGCGCGCAACGCTCCTACGGGTAGTGCTGGACGCGCAGCGCCCAGCTCGGGGGCGTCGAATGCGGCGGCGTCGCTCAGACTGCGCGCTAGAGTGTTGACATGGGTGCCGGTGGCGTGTGTGATCGTCAAGGCAGGGGTGGCGTGTGTGATCGCCAGGCCCGCGGGCGCACGGTGCCCGGTCCGGCGCACTTGTGAAGCAGCAGAGCGGGCGTGCGCGCGCGGCGCGGCGGCCCTGAGGCGGTGTGGCGACATTACCTCGGCGCAAGGCGCCTCGTCCCGTTCCGTGTAACACCCCTCGTCTTCCCCCATGTAATCTTGATATACTCTTTAAGATATCAATGCAATGACCCTATTCACTGACGGTGCCTAGCACCAACATCTCCTCTAACCCCTTTCAAGCGATCTTAAGCAATTGCACAAGCTTCCGCTGCAAGAGATCAATGCTACTCAGTGTTCTGCTCCAAGCACTAAGGCCGACACACGCCAATTCCGAGCAAAAAACCTAGCTCGAGATTTGACCGTGTGACAGATGGATAGAGGGAGAAATAGATAGAAAAAGGATGCTAGAAAGTTCCACGAACTTTAAATGAATACTAATGGGAGGATAGGGTGGTTTTTAGAGAAAACGAAAAAAGAGAAACAGATGAACAAAATATAAAGAAATCATGATGACAAATAATGCTATTAAACGGATAGAGAGGGACATGGGTGACGTGATTACAAGAGAAATAGAATGATGCTAGAAAGTGCCGCTTTAGATGACAAAATAATAGAAGGATAGAATGGAAGTGGACAAAATGGGAAAATAAGTTAAAGAGATGGATTAGAAATTGTTATAATAAAGCATTCAATTGCACGCATCCAAACTTGTATTCGGTGCGTGAACTTATCAGCAATAATTTATGGTTTTCTTAAGTCAGCATTTACACAAGTATCGTTCGTCACAGGCAGTATCGTCCAACTATGCTGTGCGGACAAGTATCTTTCTGACGTAAGAACAGTCGACAAAGTAAAATCTACTTGGCTTTCCAACGATGTCCGCATGGGTTCACGTCAGACATCGGAAGTATCTTCATGTTCTCTTTCTTACTATCGCCCTCTGTATCTCTTTCTCTCTCTTACTTGCTATCTCTCTCTCTCTCTCTCTCTCTCTCTCTCGTTCCGTCTCTCTTACTATCTCTCTCTTTCTTTGTCTCTCTCTTTGTCTATCTCTCAATTATATATAAATATCTATCTCTCTTACAATCTCTCCTTTCTCTCTCACTCTCTCTTACTTAGTATCTCTCCTCTTCCTCTATCTCTCTCTCTCTCTTACTTAGTATCTCTCCTCTTTCTCTTTCTCTATATCTCTCTCACTTACTTAGTATGTCTCCTCTTTCTCTATCTCTATCTCTCTCACTTACTTATTATATCTCCTCTTTCTCTTTCTCTATCTCTCTCACTTACTTAGTATATCTCCTCTTTCTCTTTCTCTATCTCTCTCTCACTTACTTAGTATATCTTCTCTTTCTCTTTCTCTATATCTTTCTCACTTACTTAGTATGTCTCCTCTTTCTCTATCTCTATCTCTCTCACTTACTTAGTATATCTCCTCTTTCTCTTTCTCTATCTCTCTCTCACTTACTTAGTATATCTTCTCTTTCTCTTTCTCTATATCTTTCTCACTTACTTAGTATGTCTCCTCTTTCTCTATCTCTATCTCTCTCACTTACTTAGTATATCTCCTCTTTCTCTTTCTCTATCTTTCTCTCACTTACTTAGTACATCTCCTCTTTCTCTTTCTCTATATCTCTCTCACTTACCTAGTATGTCTCATCTTTCTCTATCTCTCTCTCACTTACTTAGTATATCTCCTCTTTCTCTTTCTCTATCTCTCTCACTTAGTATATCTCCTCTTTCTCTTTCTCTTTCTCTATATCTGTCTCACTTACTAAGTATATCTTCTCTTTCTCTATCTGTCTCACTTACTTAGTATATCTACTCTTTCTCTCTCTCTCTCTCACTTAGTATATCTCCTCTTTCTCTTTCTCTATCTCTCTCTCACTTACTTAGTATATCTCCTCTTTCGCTCTCTCTCTCTCTCTCACTTAGTATATCTCCTCTTTCTCTATATCTCTCACTCTCTTGTTTAGTATCTCTCCTCTTTCTCTATCTCTCTCTCTTACTTAGTATCTCTCCTCTTTCATCTCTCTCTCTTAGTATCTCTCCTCTTTCTCTATCTCTCTCTCTTACTTAGTATCTCTCCTCTTTCTCTATCTCTCTCTCTCAGTTACAATCTCTCCTTTTCTCGATCTCTCTCTTACTTATTATCTTTCTCTCTTACTTACTATATCTCTCTCTTACAAACTCTCCTCTTTCTCTGTATATCTCTCTCTCTTACTTAGTATCTCTCCTCTTTCTCCATCTTTTTCTCTTGCTTAGTATCTCTCTTCTTTCTGTATATCTCTCTCTCTTACTTAGTGTCTTTCTCTTTTATTTACTATTTCTCGTCTTTCTCCTCTTTCTCTGTATCTCTTACTTAGTGTGTCTCCTCTTTCTCTATCTCTCTCTCTCTAACTTACTATCTCTTTTCTTTCTCTATCTATCTCTATGACTCTATCTCTCACTGTACTATCTCTCTTTCTCTCCACCTCTCTAACTAAATCTTTCTTACGATCTCTGTGTCTCTATTACTATCTCTATCTCTCTCTTCTTCACTCTTCCTCTCTTCTCTTGCCTTTGATATGTCTGCAGTTAATTACCCTTTGCCTTCGCATACAGTCTGAGCGTCCTCAAAAAAGGCGCGGATTCCGGCAAATCGTCTGCTTCTGTGGGGGAGCCATTCCGCCTCCTCTCTTTCTATATCCTCCGCTCTCTCTTGCTATCCCACCTCTCTCTTTCTACCTTTCTATCCCCCCTGCTCTTTTTTATCTTCCCTTCTCTCTCTCTCTCTCTATCCCCCCTCCTCTCTCTTTTTCTATCTTTCATTCTCTCTCTCTCTCTCTATCTATCTATCTATCTTCCCTTCTCTATCTTTCTCTCTCTTTTCCTGACTCTCTTGTTATCCTGCCTCTCTCTCCTTATACCTCTCTTTTTATCTCCCGTTCTCTCTCTCCTTGTACCTCTCTTTTTATTTCCCGTTCTCTCTCTTCTACCATCCCCTCTCATTCTCTGTCTTCATATATATCTCATTCTCTCTTTATCTCCCTCCTCTGGCCTACGGCTCTAAATTTAAATTTTACTTTTGGTTCTTGTTCTGTTTGACCCTTGGACCTAAACCTGGTCAACCAACGGGTTTGCCCTAAAATGTAGAACTTACAGTCCTGATTGAGTTTAGTCTGACCGGTCATTGGTTCTAAATGTCCAACTAGCATTTGCCCGTGCCGATACCGGTACCGGATGCTGGTATCGGGACGGATACCATATTGGATCCTGGAAAGTCAATTTTCCGGTATCCGTTCATTCCGATATCCAGATATCCGACATCGGTATCGGATATTGGCACTACAATGCCGATATCCAATACTGATATCCGTCTCGATGTCGGCACCCGTCTCCGTCTCAGATGGGAGGATGACGACATCGGATATCGGTTTTCGATATCCACATCGAAAGTATATTTAAAAATAATATTAATTGATAATTATTCAGCAATAGGTCAATTTATCATGGGCCAGAGAGTTAGGAGAGACCTTTTTAGGAGTTAAGTCATCACATTTAATATATATAGCCACACATTTTTGTTTTTTTCCATATGGGATAACTGGATTCGGGTTTGGTGTTAAACTCGGAATCCCTTTATCCCATATGGAAGAATATAGAAATTTTCGCTTCTATTTATTTTACGCTGAGATAATATATCAAATAATGACTAAATATATGGGCCAATAAATATAGCGAAAATAGATTATAATATAATGTCGGATTCATTTAATATACACAAAGAAAGATTTCTAAATTCTTCCATGCAGGATAACGGGATTGTGAGTTTACATTAAACTTCGAATCCTGTTATCTCATGTCGAAGAAAATAAAACTCTATATATTAACTGAGATTCAAATAAAATAAAACCATTTGATTCTAATTTACATAAGTCATAGCCTGATATTAAAATAGGGTTTTTCACTGTCGATACTGGCTCCGATATCCAGCATCCGGTATCTATCTCCGACATCCGGATATATCCGGTATCCGATACCCTGTTCGTCTTCACCCCATATCCGATACTGATATCTGCCTAACCCCTTATAGATGGATGTCGACCAATATCCGATATCCAGCCCCGCCCCATTTTTTCCCAAATATCGGATATCGGTTGTCCGATCCCGGATATCGGACGGATATCAGTTGGGCATTTGCTATCTCCAACCCTAGTCTTGCTCTCTCTCTCTCTCTCTCTCTCTCTCTCTCTCTCTCTCTCTCCGCAAAAGCTGTCACCACACACTTTGCCTTGCTATTATTTTTATTTACCAAACCTTCATCATCCAAATAGTGACTCACATATTACATTGATATGTGAGATAATTCATCTTAGAGGAAATACTATTAAGGAAACAGAAACTTTTTAACACTGTAGTCGTATTCACAAAGATTATTGACTGTTGTCTAATTAAATGGAAAGTCCAGACGGATTTCAGTTGAAATCCGTAGAGATATTTATCTATTGTTTCCTAGCTATGTGAATTTGGATTGAACTTTATGATACCAGTTTAAGATAGAGAAAACATAATCTCAAAAGATATACATAAGTATTTTTTCGAGGGGATCAGAAAATGTAGTTTATTGACTAGAAACAGCGAAGATGAATTTATTTTGAAAACCTGTTTTCAAATTTTAATTTAGTTAACATATTTATTTTTTAAAATTTAATTTATCTAATAAGTTTATATGGATCATGTTAAGAGGTTTGAGTTGATTCATGCATGTATTTATTCTAAAAGAGTAAAATGAAAGTGACCTCTACAATTTTGGGTATTTTTCATGAACCCCATTGAAGTTTCATATGTTTCACAAAATGTTTCATATTGTAAAAATGATTGAAGCTATTATTATTGAAATGATTGATCGATCTGTAAGGGTAACCCTTTGTGATTATCATGCACATATTTTTATGGAATGTTCCCTTTGGTTCATTTAAATCATAAATATCCAATTATTTCAGTTTACTATATTTATTTTACAATTTTTTTCTATCTATGCACATGTAAACCACTCGACCTAGAGCTCATTATGTTTGAAACATTGCAAAATAACATAACAAATTTAGCTCTATATGTTTAGATCTATGCACATGTAAACACAAGAAAACATCAAAAAATATGTATGTTTCATATTGTAAATACATCAAGTGGAATCAAATATAATTGTCCTTACAGCCAAAAGGATGACTCGTAGCTGAATGGCATCTGGAAGTTTGCTTGGACGTAAATTTTAGGTTGATTTTGAGTGGTTTTTTAGATTATTATTAATTTAAAATTTGTAGTATCATCATAAATATCTCAATATTTTATTGATACTAACATGTTACAATATTAAAGACATAAATTCAGTTTGAAGTTAAGATGATTAATTTTTATCACGAACAATAGATAATAGCTAAACATTACCCTTGAGTATGAAGACAACTTTTTAAAATAAGGAATTTCAATGCCTACTTAGAAAATCATATAAATTTATTTTATGGTGGATTAAATTGTGTGTATTTCTCATGAACAATACTGTATAAAATATACATAAAAAATAAATAAATAAAATTTTAAAAATACTTAAATAATAGGAAGCATTTTCATGAGGATGACAAGTCATTCATGGAACTTAAAGTTGCATTTTTCTGTCAACCTTCAAAGAGTGGCCCTTCGCCTAATATTGAGTATTGCTAATGTGTAATGTCCTGATGTCTGGAAGCTAAGGGGGATGAGTAAAAATGAGACGAAGGTCATGACCATTTTATGGCCAAATTTTTTAGCGAAAATAAATTTACTTTTTATTTCCCTGTTAATAAGATTGAGGATTTGGGGGCCAAAATCATTTATTGGAATAGCCTTTTGAGAATATTGGCAAAAGCGAGATACCCATAATAGGGTTGATAAATATCCTAACGTGTAAAGATGTTCCCCAATTATCTTTTTGCATCCATTCATTGATTTTGACATTTATACTTTGTAAATGTGTATTTATGTTGTGCATAATATTTTTAGCAAATACATAATGTGGCTGAACCCTTGTTATTTGGAGAGACAATAAATTTCTGAAGATAAATCATCAAAATAGTAAAAATATTGAAGTAACTTGTAATAATGAAATTAATATTTTAGATCTTTTATATTGGCCCTTTATGTATTTCCTTAGACTGATTCATATACAACTTCATTTAGTTGTTTACATAAAACTTGATATAATTGTTTCTTTTACAATCACATATGTTAATAATTTGATGAAATATTTCATGATTAGTGCATAAAAATTCCATATTTTGGAAGATTTTGGTTACTGCTATTGGTTACATGCAATGTTGGAAATAAAAAAATGTACCTTAAATTTCACGATGAAATTAGTATTATTAAGAAATATTTTATGCCTAAATACGTCTACATGTGTTTGACATGTTACTGCTCCAGGTAAGCGCGTAATTACATTTTAAAATATTGTACACACTCTCTCAGTATTTTATGAGATTTCTAAATTACTGCTAATGTGGGCCCTAAAAAGCTACTAAATCAACATTTTATATTTTGATTTATTGGTTATCATTGTTTTGCAAGTCCAGTAGAAAGTCCATAATCTATAGCCACCAAAAGAACCATCATCCAACTTTTGAATGAAAAGGCATCCTCGTTCAAAGATCAAGGTAAAAAAACTCACGAAATTAAAGTAGACGCCACTTTGTCTTCAAAAAAGTAAGATTCATTGAAAAAGTTGTTGGAAACTCACATCTTGGCAGCTCAACCCATTGTTTGGGTTAAATCAATACAGTATTAAATAACCTAATATTTGATATATTTAATTAATTAGGTTTATTTATAAATAATTGTGAGGCTTTCTGAGAAGTTAGCTTGAGTGGTACATGGGCTGAGAGACTAACCTGCGTAGGGTTGATTAGATGATAAAGGGTGAACTAAGAAATATTATTTTTCATGAAAAATCACATTAAGTATAGATGGAAGTAAGCCCAAGTTGAAGATCATTCTTCCTCTATCAATGGGTGCCCCCCTCCTAGTGTGACCAGAGCCATGAAAAGACCGCCATATAGTGATGGTGGTAGTTATCTTTTGGGTTTAGGGGCCATGATTGAGGTAAAATTGAAAAGATTCTTGCTAATAAAGACCTAGAACCAAACCATAACAGACATTTAAAACACAATGATATAATCACTAGTATATGTATTGGATCCATGACTTTTCATGTCTTCAGGAAAGACATGTTGAGTTATTATGTTTCCAGCCTTAAGTTGTATTCATACAATTCCCGACATGTTGGGTCTCCTCCTCATCTTGATGATCCCTGTTATTGATCCATTGTCATCATTATGTCATTCTAATCACACCAGGAGTGTAGGGGGGTCAAAGGGAAATGAGATGAGCAGGAGGGGCACCTGAAAAACTCTGACCTCCGTGAAAAAATTCAGGGATTTTTTAAAGTTTATCTCCTATTTATAATAAAGAAGAATTTTTTACAAAACCCTTAAAAACTTAAGTGTATTTTATGAAAGACCATTTGTGTTTGGCCATTTAGGCCCACGTATCAGTCGAGTTACTGACTCTAGTGTTCCAATAACCTTTATTAGCATTGAAAATCAATTATATGTCATACTTCTATACAGATTATAATCACATATTAATTTAACTCAATTGAGATATTGAGTTTTCAGCTTATGGGATGTCAAGCTACACGTTATGTGATATAAGATATATAGTTAGTGTAATGATTGTCTCATAGGACTCCACTATCATCATTTATTGTGTATGTATACTCCCTCATCCTCTTGATGCTCCTAGGATGACTTATGTTATGGTGACTTTCAAACCCTAATATGTGATCCAAGTTAGTACTACTGTAATAGGAAATCATCAGAGGAATATTTTTTGAAATCATTGAAGACCTCTCCTTTGATAGTATACAATTTTCCTTGAGCTGTCTCATATTAAACCGATGGCAACCGATTCCATCATGACCAGAAAATATCTTCAAAAATATTGGTAGTTGACCAAGGATGTGCGGAAAAAGCCAAAGTTTGTCAGACAAAGGTCATAGATTGTCTATGCTATAATTTAGGTGCTTGATGAATGGAGGACAAGGCCGACAACAAGAAAAGCATCGAATGAACGGTACAAAAAAGTCGAGGGAAAAATAATGGGTTCATTAAATGCCCACGAAATGAACAAATAACGAATAAGAGAGCTTAAAATGTGTAACCAAGATAATTTGAGAAGGTCAATTAAAAAGGTGAAGGATATTAAAAAGAAGATAATCTAGTATTCTACTGATAAGTAGTGGCTTATTTCTCTCATCCTTCATAGGCTAAACCGTCTTATAATGCATAGGAGGTTAAGTTTGAAAAAAATAAAGATGTGGTTTCCTTTCAGGAAGAAATTTCACTTCATCCTATAATGCAATGATACGATCAATGGTCACAAGAATCAACTCACTATTAAAAAGGAAAATCCTATCAAAGAGAAATAGTTCATCTGAAGAGGAATCTATACATGGTGCAGATGAGGCATCAACAACTGATGAACAAGATGAAATGGACAAACATGTTGATCTAGGGCGAATCTCCTAGTGTTGATTTATGTTGGCAAAAATGTGAATATTTTAAAATATATGATGAAGACATTTACCTCTATAACTATGCCTGGTCTTCAAAATAAGTTATACCTACTTATACATCAATCTCATTTACATCTTGGATATTCAAGTTTAGATGATATACTTTAATTTGCAGCATAAATACCCCGTACTAATAAAATAATATTTTCCCAACAAATTTGCATAAATTTCAATGTATATTTAAAAAGTGAAGATATCCTGAATACCTAAGATCACTTAATTTAACTCAGAAATACTATGTCATAGGTGTGGGACTTATACTCTATAGTTCTCACACTGCTACTCTAGATTTACTTTTCATTATATTTTTTATCCATAAATTTATTTATTGAATTTGAATTAGATATTTCATTCTCAAAAACAAACTGTGATAATTTTAAGGGTATCGATACTCTCACGTATATATTCTTAGAAATAAGGAAACAAAGGAGCTATTTCAAGATATTTTATTGTATGAAGGATCTATGATAACCTCTTTTGGATAAAACTTGCTTCTATAAAAAATCATACTTTTTAGTCTTAGAGTTTTTTATTCGTGAAGGGTGGTATGTATGTAGCTGTCAAAAAATGAATAATTATGTATAACCATAATGGTTAATATTTTTAATTAAAGCAGATTCATTTTTAAGATTATGATATTATATTAAATTTAGTGATTACTCACATTTGAATTTTCAGAATAAAGTACACAAAATGAACATAAAATGTTTTTTTAATAAACATACCTTTTCATTCAGAATTTTCTTTCTCAAAGTGTGTTTTCAATGGATACAAACATCTGCAGCCATATATTTAAGATTTGATCATTTATGACAATACTGTTTCAATATCTGAAGTCATGTCATCTTATATAATATACCAATAAGAAGAATTATGACAAGACTGTTTCAATACAAAAAGTGTCATGACTCTTGAGTTAGCATAAAGGCATTAGCTACATCATATTAACATAAGATTTCACAACTGAATTATTCCCAAATAGTGAGTTGATGAAAATTATTCCCCTTCACGTCCTGATATATTGATTATTCTAAATTAAAATACTTCCCATAAGAATTACTGCACGCTTAGAGTTTTTATTTGATTTTGTCTGGCATACTCATCAAAGTTTCTGGATTTACAATGGCCATAGATATTAGTAGATATTTATTTCTATGAGGTTGTGTAATGCCCCAAAATAGGCAACATGTTTGTGTACTATCCTCATAATTTGACATTGAGTCCCTAAGCGGGAAACACCACACACATCAGGTGGTGACACCTGACACTGATCTTTAAATCCAATGCCCTTTTGGTGCTCATGCTTGTCGTGCGCAATGGTGATGGATCAGGGCAGGCCACGCAAGGCCACCAGGAATATGTGCGCGCAGGTACCAGAATCGTGCGCGCGGGGAGGTTGCGTAGGCTGGGTGGCAGATGCACGACATCGTGCACAGGAAACGCGTGGGTGTATGCGCATCGGTGTGGAGCGCTGCATGTTGCAAGCATGCATGTGCGAGGCGCGAGGCGGGCGACTTACGGCCATGAGACTAAGGCATTGGCGCATAGAGAGTGTGGAGACAGTTGTGGGTGCATGGCGTTCCCATGGGTAGTGATGGGCGCGCAGTGCCCAGTTTGAGGCGGCGAGCATGGCGGTGTCTATGCAGACTGTGCGCGATGGTGTCAGCGTGGGTGCTGGTGGCGCGAGGAGTGCCAAGGCTAGAGTTGGACTGGCTGGTGTGTCGAGTGCCAAGGCCCACGGGCGTGAGGTGCCCAGCCTAGGGTCACGCGTGTAGTGGCGGTGTTGGTAGGTGTGGGCGTGGGGCTGCGGACCTCAAGAAGCAAGAGAGACACTACTCAGGCGTGCAGTTCCTTGCCCATTACTTGGGTATCATCCCTGGTCTTCCCCATGCAGTGACTATGACAACAATGTAATCTATTTGGATAGATAATTCAAGACCCAATTCATTTATGGGTTGCGCCCCCACCAAGCATTCCGCAACTGCTAAACAGCGTCTCATTAACCTCCCAGCATTCCGAAACTGTTTAAGACTTCCGCTGCATAATAGAAGGCTGCTAAGTGTTCCGATCCAAGCAGTGAGGCCGATACGCTTTCAATTCGGGCATTGTTCCTAGCTTGGGATTTGACCGCGTGGTAGGTGGTGATACATTTATGAAAGAATATCATGAGGAATACCTTTGATCAAAATTAAACTGTTTCCAAAGATATGATAACAAATTATAAGATTTTTGCCTCAGATTTAAAAATGTTACAAATCTTGTTGGATCAAGAAAATGAAGTTTATGCGCATGGGGATGATATCATGAAGTGGCATGACGATGAACATAGTAGTCACAATGATAAAATGCAGCTTTTTTTCTCTGGGGTACACTATCAGTATAGAACACTCTCCATGTGCAACCTCAGTAAACTTTAAAAACTATTGAAAAATCGTCAGTATACTTTCATCCAGGATAAAACAGATGAGAATTTCGAAAGTCATGGTCAAATGAGAACATAGCATCATACTTTCACCTAGTAATATACATTACTCAAAACATACATGAACTAATAAAAAAAAAATTCCAACTGCATCTCCAATGTGAGGTACCATCCCTTGTTTTGGATAATTATCCTCTATGAAATAATGAAGATAGTTCATGTATGTTCAACCACAGTAAACTTTAAAAACTATTGAAAAATCGTCAGTATACTTTCATCCAGGATAAAACAGATGAGAATTTCGAAAGTCATGGTCAAATGAGAACATAGCATCATACTTTCACCTAGTAATATACATTACTCAAAACATACATGAACTAATAAAAAAAAAATTCCAACTGCATCTCCAATGTGAGGTACCATCCCTTGTTTTGGATAATTATCCTCTATGAAATAATGAAGATAGTTCATGTATGTTCAACCACAGTAAACTTTAAAAACTATTGAAAATCGTCAGTATACTTTCATCCAGGATAAAACAGATGAGAATTTCGAAAGTCATGGTCAAATGAGAACATAGCATCATACTTTCACCTAGTAATATACATTACTCAAAACATACATGAACTAATAAAAAAAAAATTCCAACTGCATCTCCAATGTGAGGTACCATCCCTTGTTTTGGATAATTATCCTCTATGAAATAATGAAGATAGTTCATGTATGTTCAACCACAGTAAACTTTAAAAACTATTGAAAAATCACAGTATACTTTCATCCAGGATAAAACAGATGAGAATTTCAAAGTCATGGTCAAATGAGAACATAGCATCATACTTTCACCTAGTAATATACATTACTCAAAACATACATGAACTAATAAAAAAAAAATTCCAACTGCATCTCCAATGTGAGGTACCATCCCTTGTTTTGGATAATTATCCTCTATGAAATAATGAAGATAGTTCATGTATGTTCAACCACAGTAAACTTTAAAACTATTGAAAAATCGTCAGTATACTTTCATCCAGGATAAAACAGATGAGAATTTCAAAGTCATGGTCAAATGAGAACATAGCATCATACTTTCACCTAGTAATATACATTACTCAAAACATACATGAACTAATAAAAAAAAAATTCCAACTGCATCTCCAATGTGAGGTACCATCCCTTGTTTTGGATAATTATCCTCTATGAAATAATGAAGATAGTTCATGTATGTTCAACCACAGTAAACTTTAAAAACTATTGAAAAATCACAGTATACTTTCATCCAGGATAAAACAGATGAGAATTTCGAAAGTCATGGTCAAATGAGAACATAGCATCATACTTTCACCTAGTAATATACATTACTCAAAACATACATGAACTAATAAAAAAAAAATTCCAACTGCATCTCCAATGTGAGGTACCATCCCTTGTTTTGGATAATTATCCTCTATGAAATAATGAAGATAGTTCATGTATGTTCAACCACAGTAAACTTTAAAAACTATTGAAAAATCGTCAGTATACTTTCATCCAGGATAAAACAGATGAGAATTTCGAAAGTCATGGTCAAATGAGAACATAGCATCATACTTTCACCTAGTAATATACATTACTCAAAACATACATGAACTAATAAAAAAAAAATTCCAACTGCATCTCCAATGTGAGGTACCATCCCTTGTTTTGGATAATTATCCTCTATGAAATAATGAAGATAGTTCATGTATGTTCAACCACAGTAAACTTTAAAAACTATTGAAAAATCGTCAGTATACTTTCATCCAGGATAAAACAGATGAGAATTTCGAAAGTCATGGTCAAATGAGAACATAGCATCATACTTTCACCTAGTAATATACATTACTCAAAACATACATGAACTAATAAAAAAAAAATTCCAACTGCATCTCCAATGTGAGGTACCATCCCTTGTTTTGGATAATTATCCTCTATGAAATAATGGAGATAATAAAGATGATGATGAAGACGAAGAAGAAGATGATGATGATTGATGATGAAGTTATGAGTGAGAAATTGGGCCAGGGACTAAAGGCCCATATTTCTTCGAAGTCCTTGCTTCTGTTGCGAGGTTCTTGCCGGATTTGAAGCAGTTCTTCATCAACGAGAAGGCCATGTTCGTGGGTAATCGCAGGAATCCATAACGATGACGTCGATCACATCAAACGAGCTGAATTACCTCGTTTTCCGCTACCTCCAGGAATCAGGTACGCCACACCGTTCATCGCCGCCATCATTTTCATCGAGAATTTGAGATTTTTTCTATTGAAAGTTTTTTTTTCTACATCTCTTGAGTTTTTCTTTTAATAAGTTCTTCGCCCTCTTTCTCTTTTTCATGGTTACTTCATCATAAAAAATGGGTCGCGCTTAACCGTCTACTAATACTGTTTGGCTCGTAAAATTCTCAATTTTGCTAGGGTACACGCTAAAGATGGTTTCTTTAGGACGATAATGCTTTTTTTTTATTCTTTCGTTCTGAATTAATTGTAGGAAAAAACGAGAAAGATTCAAAGATGGTGTACTGTTTGTTGTTTCTCAGGGTTTACGCATTCGGCATTTGCTTTAGGATACGAGGCAGGGATCAATAAAAGCCCTATTGATGGAAATTTGGTTCCTCCGGGCGCTCTCGTTACATTTATTCAGAAAGGTCTTCAATACATCGAACTGGAGGCAAATCTGAGCAACGTAAGTTTTCAGTTAGAACATATATATTTTATTCTTTTTGTTTGATCACCTTTGGTTTGATTTGAAACTTATTAAGAATCTCTTTTATCGGTAAGCACTCCTGTTCTGACGGCTTAGTATCATCCTTTTTGTGTTAGAATGTCCCCGTTTATTCTTTTGTAAAAGAGTTTAAAAGTAAAAATTATCAAATATTAAACAAAGATTTACCACAAGAAATAAACGAAGGAAATTGATAATATAATATATACCATTTTAAAATAACTGACTGCAAACCTCTCTGGAAGTCAATAATGTTTTTTTTGAAGGAAAAGAAGGAACACCACCTGAAATCTGTGATCAACCCGAGGAATTCCCTCATGTTCTATCAGCTCAATATCATCCTTTTTCCGTTCGAATGTTCCTTTTTATTCGTTTGTCTTATGACGTTTATTTTTGATTTTTCCAACGGTTCGATTTCATCATTTTTCCTTTTCAGGATGAGTTTGATGTAGGTGATGATTTCTCACTCTTGCAACCGTTGGATCTGATCAGCAAAGATTATCATGAATTACGACGGATTATTAAGGAGAGGAAGGAAAACCTTGAGAAAAACCAAAACGAGGGCAAGGAGAAGTCCAAGGAGTCCTTCAAAGAAAATGGCCATGATCTTGTGCAAATTAAAGATAAAGGGATGCCAGAGAGAGAAAGAGAGAGAGAAGCTAGTGTAGATAATTTGGAGAAAGAGAAAGATAAAGAAAATAATATGGACAAGGAGAAGCTGCGTTCTCCAGATGTAGAGAGAGAATCGGAGAAGGAACATGAAGTTAAAATGGAACATAAAGCTGAAGAAAATGGAATTTCTGATGGTACGTCAGCTTATTCTCCATGAATCTCAAAGAATTTTTTGCGTAGTACTGTTTTAATTACTCGCAACCTTTGTTTTTCCAGGTAAATATAATGCTGGCTTTCTTTTTAAAAAAATTACAATATAAAAATATCCAATGTCCTTTGAAATTTTAATGGAGCTGCAGAGTGAGATTTTAAGTGTTGTCCCTTCTGTATCATTAGGGTTTACTGATGATGATGAGTTCGTCATCTACGAGGAACAATGGCTAGACATCCTCATCATCATCCTCACCTATCTGTCATGAGAATGATGCGGAATAAATCATCATCCTCATCTTCATCGTAACCATGGACGACTAACATTGAGGATAGCGACTCATCATCATCACCCATGACTTCTGACGGGGTAAAAATAGAGAAAGTGATAATAAGATGGTGACAAACTCATCGTCCTCATTGTCATCTCAAATAAAATTAATGACAACGTCAATGACAAATCTAACATCCATTATGTCAAACAGTTTATATCAAATTTAAAATATTTTCACAAAACTTATATAGATTTGTTGAGGCTTTTAGCTACCACAAACGTGGAATTTCTAGTTTGCCAGTTTTCTTGATTATCCATTATAAAATGCATTTCTTGATCACCTTTAGTTTGATTGTAACCTCTGTACTTCCACCCTTATCTAAGGTCCTGAGCCAATGGATATATCTAGCATTGCACCGCCTCCTTTGCCTGTTGAAGTTCCCCGGTCTGACATTAGTATTTTAACAGGGCATACCTCGGAGGTTGGAATCTTTTTTCTTTCTTCATTTGGAAAACTCCCTCCGTTCAGATACCCCTCAATTGAGAAATTAGAAATGTCATTTGTTTTAAATTTGTGTTGTTTTATTTTTCACTTTCTCTCAGGTGTTTGCATGTGCTTGGAATCCAACAGGCTCCCTTCTGGCGTCTGGGTGGGTGAACATTTTTTTTCATTTATTACTGGCACAAATGTATTAACCTTAAATGTTTTTGGTGCCACATGTGTGGTCCTCCTTTAACCACTTTTCGTTGTTCAGTAGTTTTTACCATATGCTGTCGGAATTGGTGATCAGCATTGGTTCTTTGTGTTAGATCATGCAGTACTAACTTATGGGCCAGAGGCCATGTATATGTAATAGAATAACCCTAGGGGATAATGGAAAACCTAACTGAGAGCAGCTGACTGAGAGGGCCCAATAGAGGCCCAATAAGAGCCCACTAGGGCCCATTAAGGGCCCAATAGTGGGGAGCCCATTAGGGCTAAATATTAGGTCCAATAAGGACCTAATATTTAATGGGCCTGATTAACATCAGGCCCAGTCTCCAACGGTCAGGAAACTGACCGTTGGACATCCAGCTGCGAAAAACAGCTGGATGTAACCTTTCCAACGGACATATTTTTCAAAAATATGACCGTTGGAAAGGCTGTTCTCTCTCTTGTTTAAAGTGTATAAAAGGGGGCACTGGTGAAGTAAATAGATGATCCATTTTTCTGCCCAATCTTCTGTGCATCTTTCTCTCTATCTCTCTCCTCTCCCATCCTCTCTCTCATTACTTACACTTTGCTCTCCTCTGTTATAATTGATTGATGTTTTTATTATTATATCAGACCCTACTTGAAGCTTTATGTTTATTCCTGGTAATTTTTTTTGTCAAAAGACGAGACTGTCTGACTTAACGCAAAGCGTCCAATTGTTTACTCTTCTGTTTATTTATATGCCGTTCACATTATCTGTTAGTTGTAGTTAGGGTGGTTCACCGTCCTCAATATCGATGGCGAACTATCATTGCCCTCATCATTTGTCCATGCCAGGATGACAATAACAATGATGAAGTCATCATCGCCACTCGTCTGCGACTATGATAATGGGAACAAAAACATATCTGTTATTGTCATTGTCATCTTATCAGCAGACAATGACACGGACGATGGAATGATGGATCCACTCCTCTCCTCTTTGCTGTTCTGCATTCACAGCTTCCTCCAAACCCCACTGCTGTCAGCCTTCTTCCCGACCCTTACAACAGTAAGCTTCTCATTATTGTTGAGGATGGTATGAGGATGATGACGATTTGTCACCATCTTCCTCATTTGTCCCCTCCAGGATAGTGCTGGCAAAGTATTCATCTTCACTCGTCTGTGACTTGGATGGCAATGGCAAATTGGCATTCTCATTGTCATCATTGCAGCGGACAGTAACAAGTTGTCGTAATCCTACTCGTTCTTCGATGCCAGTATGATGATGACAATGATGAATTCATCATTGTCATCCGTCTATGACTAGGATGGTAATGACAATTATGAGAAAAATTCATAATTATAATTGTCATTTTAGCTGCAGACTATCATGAGAGCAGTGGAAGGATGAATTCAGACTGCCGATCGCTGCAACCTCCTACCATTGCTGGTCTTGCGTCGCCACAAATGCCAAGGTCTTCTCATGGCAGCCGCAAATGCCTTTGTGCGGCCGCAAGCTTCTAGTCATTGTTGAGGATGATGAGAGTAGGATGAGGAGCTTTCGTTGTCCCCGTCAATTGTTAGCACCAAGATGTCGCTGATGAAATTGTCATCGTCACTGTAACACGGACTTATGACGATGAGGATGATGATGACAAAGGACGATGGCAATTTTTAAATGAGGATGCGGATTTTTGTCTCTTTAGGTATTATGTTCAGGTTGAATATTGTGAGGTTTCTTACTCTCTCTCTCCCAGTTCTTCCTCCCCCATCCTGGCCCTGTCTGTCCCCAGTCAAATTCTTGAATATTATTTCTCAATGTCCATAGATAAAAAAGGTTTCAATTCTGTGTACCAATACTTCGCTAGGATGAATGCATTATTAGAATTTATGTTTCTTCCATACAAAGAAATACGTTTGGTGCCTGACTCCTCCATATATTTACCATGGTATCTTATTTTATTTCAACCATGATGATTACCTTTTACCCATTTCCAGATCTGGAGATTCTACTGCTCGAATCTGGAATATACTGCCGGGTCCTTGTGGTTCCAGAGCACGTGAACTGCCAAACTCGTTGGTTTTAAGACATTTCCGTAGCCGAACCAATGAAAAGAGCAAAGATGTAACAACACTTGATTGGAACGTAAGTGTTACTCTCTCCTATGACGCAGTTTTTATTCCAAGTTAGAATTTCACTTACTTGTCTTATAGGGAGAAGGGACGTTGTTGGCCACTGGTTCTTATGATGGTCATGCAAGAATATGGGATACTGATGGTTAGCTCTTTTTGTATGCAACGATTTCAAGATTTCAACATAGATGTCTCACTTGTCCTATAAGGATACGAAACCTCTCAAACTTTTTTTTATGAATCTTTGTTTTTTCATTGACAGGTGATCTAAAGATGACTTTGAGCAAGCATAAGGGTCCCATATTCTCTCTGAAATGGAACAAGAAGGGTGATTTTCTTCTAAGTGGGAGTGTAGATAAGACCGCTATTGTTTGGGATGTGAGAACGGGCGAGTGTAAACAGCAATTTGAGTTTCATTCAGGTAAAATTCTCGCGATTATTTTACTTTCTTTATTAGCACTAGCGTTGTGATTTTAAAGCATTTAACTTTAGGGTTGAAAGTATTTTAAGGGTCAGTTTTCATCACATGGTGCAGCTCCCACACTTGATGTGGACTGGAAAAGCAATACGTCATTTGCTTCATGCTCAACGGATAACATGATTTATGTCTGTAAAGTGGGTGAGATGCGCCCCATCAAAACTTTTTCTGGTCATCAGGTTTGTCCAGGAAGATATGAGATTTTCCATAAGAGTTCAATGCAAATTTTTCACTGCAATTTATGGCATGTCATCGGGTTTCTTTTACTTGTACCTTAATGAGTCATCCATCTTCTAACAGGGTGAGATCAACGCAATTAAGTGGGACCCAACAGGTTCGTTGTTGGCTTCCTGCTCTGACGACGCCACTGCAAAGGTCTGTTGTCATCTTAGCTTGATGTCAGTGTGATTATCTATTTTTGGTTTTTTCCGCAATAATGCCGAAGGATGTATTCCTTATGTTGCTTTTGTGATGATTTTGTGAATCTTGTTGGCTAACAGTCCCCTCTTTTCGGCAGATATGGAGCCTGAAGCAGGATAAATGGGTTCATGACTTCAAGGAGCATCAAAAGGTTGTCTGCTATCTATCTCCATGGCTGCATTATCATTAGGATTGTCAGCCAATGACGAATTCCTCATCATTTTTCTCATCCCCAAATTTAGTCATCCATTTTTGTTGGAGACCATGACGAATTCGTCATCGCGATGATTGGTACATATGACAATGAGGACTCATCATTATCATAGTCATCTTCATCATCCTTTGTCTCGAATGAACCTGAATCTTAGTTGTCATCTTCGTTGTTCCAAGTTTTGAATTACTATGAATAATTCATCATTGTCATTGCTATCCCCAAGTTTGTCGTCCATTCTCATCCAGGGTGATGACGAGATGATGACAAGATGACGACGAGTTGATTATTGAAATGATTCGTACGAATAGAAATTGTTAGATCATCACGGCCCAGTTAGGGCTAATTTTACTAACTTATGGGCCTGAGGCCATGTACGTGTAATAGACTAATCCTAGGGATCTAATGGAAAAACTAACCTAAAATGGATTTAAATAAAGGCCCAATAAGGGCCCATTAACGGCCCACTAAGGACCCATTAAGGACCAAATAGTGAGGGGCCCATTTAGGGAATATATTAGGTCCATTAAGGACCTAATATATGCTGGGCCTGATTTATATCATAAATATAGCTGTTGGAAGTCCTTTTTGAAAAAGGAATCTCTTCTGCAGCTTTTTCCAACGGTCAGTTTTTGACCGTTGGACAAAAGCATTAACCTCTCTCTCTCTCTGTGAAAATTTGTATAAAAGGGGCATCTGTTCAGTAATAAAGATCAGTTCATTTTTGCCCCAATTTTTCTGTCTCTTCTCCACATTCTCAGAAATTCTCTCTGCAGTCCACTATCTCATCTTTTCCTTCAATTTATTACAGAAATGAAGATGACTCATCGTCATTGTCATAGTCATCATCCATTGTCATCGTCTTGAACAAATCTGAAATCTAATTGACAATATATTTTCCTCAAGTGTTAACTTACAATGAGAATGGACAAATTGGCATAACCATTTTGGTGCAAGAAAATGACGAGATGATGACAGATTGATCATTGAGATGTGATTAGTCCATACTACAATGACGATGACAATCCCTATTCGTCATCATTGCCAATTGTCATTGTCTTCTATGAATCCTATCCCTAATTGTCAGCATTCTTGTTTATGTTGTTGAATCACTGAGAGCTTTCTCTTCAATTTATTCAGGAAATTTATACTATCAGGTGGAGCCCTACAGGTCCAGGCACATGCAACCCCAATCAATTGATACTAGCAAGGTAGGGGACTGACCCCCGTCATCCTAACCCCTGTCAAGAGTATATTTTTTCAGAGTATTTTCCTTAAATTATATCAATATGTATTTAATGGGAAACCACTCTAAAGACAACAGCCAAAACTATGCCTGACTGGGCTTGGGTATTCTATCATAAACCTAAGTCTGTCTCCTCATAATATTCTCACTGCCATCTAAATATTTTCCTGAAGTCAAAGTTGTGATTTCCGCTCCATCTTTATGGGGAGAAAGAAATCTTAAATTTTATCCTCCTCTGCTCCTAGTCAATATCCCTTTGGTTATCCAAGTCGTGCAAGCTTTGATTGAGCCAAAAAAATCAAAGAATATTGAGATTTACAGATTTACCACAAGATCCCATCCATGATCATCACAGTCTAAATATCCAGTATAAATTAAATTTTCTATAATTTTATTGCAAAATCATTATATTATCCTCAATGACAGTGCCTTCTTTTCTCTTGTATCTTTTTTAATATGCAGTGCATCCTTTGACTCCACTGTCAAGCTATGGGATGCAGACTCCGGTAGGCGGCTACATAACCTCAATGGCCATAGGTGCTTCCTCTAATCTTTCTCTACGTCCAGAAAAATAAGTTCAAGAATTTTAGTGTGTCTAATTACATGGGTAGACTTTAATCCTCTTTGGTTTAATGAATATCTTCATCTACATTTCAGGCAACCTGTGTATTCGATTGCATTTAGTCCGAATGGAGAGTACTTGGCAAGTGGGTCTGTTGACCAGTGCCTCTATGTGTGGTCTCTCAAGGAGGGAAAGCTCATCAAGACCTTCCGTGGAGGCGGTGGAATTTTCGAGGTTTGTTGGAATAAGGAAGGAGATAAGATCGCCGCCTGCTTCTCTGACAACACTGTTTGTGTGGTTGACTTCAGAAAGTAGAACTACTGACCATTAGGAACTCATCATGATGATTTCATCATCGCCATTGTCATCAGAGGATGACGAATGGACAGACGATGGCGAGGACGTCATCGTCATCTCTGGTGGATGGCTATGACGATGACGTTGTGATGGTTTATGTGATGAAAAATTAGTGAATTTTGAGTATAAATTTATTTTCTATAAATTGTTTAAATGACAAAAACCGAGTTTCCAGCCTACTAGAATTTAAATACCAAAATTTCTGAAATAAAATATTTCCTGTCTATATCTTCATTCCCTCATTGATCTAATATGTATTTATAATTTATAATGTTTAGATAATATATATAGCCACAAAATGGGAAGCCTTCCTATCGATGTGGGTTCCCCTTCTCTTCAGCATGGAGGTTGAAAACTGTACAATTATCATATTTCTGGTAAGAAATATGAATTGCGGTAAAGAAACATTGGGTGCGGCTGAGAACTGACTCTGTTCCATTTTTTAAAATCCTTAAATTATAAATTTGTCTACATATAAATTAGTCTACATCCTGGTTTTTGAAGTTGAGGATGAACATCTTGTGTTCGCTTGGTTGTCTTTTCTCAAATTTTCAACCTTTACAGCCACTGAAAGTATGTTCAATGGATATTAATAGAATGTGCATACTTCCCAACTATGAGCTTGTCTCCCTGTGTCATGTAATTATGTTGAATGCCATGTACAACTTTCAAGGATTCACTCCTTGATCATTGTGGACAAAGTTTGCTAAGAGTTTGATATTCGACATAATTACATTGATAGCCCTTGTCTGAATAATTTAGTATAGAAAGTCAAATAGAGAACTCGACGGCTTTAAGTTTTGAGAAGACATATTTCTAAGACCACTTTAATCATTGCGGCAAAATACTAGGAAAAAATTCTGTGAGCCTAAACTATTTTCGTAAATTTTATTAAAATATCACAATGACTTTTCTAACTTTTCATTTCTAGAAATTTAAAGTTTGAACTTTAATGTTTCGAAAATCACACAAAGAGAAACCAGTTGAATTTTTTCAAAATAAAATTTTTCATATGAAAAATAAAGAACTTATCTATTAACAGAGTTGTACAATACTGGGATTTTCATGATTTTTTTTACAAATCCAAAGTAAAACAATAATTTAAAACTTCAAACGTAATAAATCTCATATTTTTCTGTGGATGAGATATTCACATTTATTGTCGGTATGCAGGATGAGATAATTTCATTATCCGTAGAAACTTGACCACTATACAAAGAGATATCTAATAAGTAAATTAAAGATACCAAGTTGATGATAGAGAGAAGAGAAAATGACCATATATTGACTTGATAACTCAACACTGGGAATAAGTAAAGCTTTTTTATTGGATGGGGTGATTCTTGGTATTATATCACTAGTTCCTACGAATGTTATTCAAAAATGCCAAACTGTCTGAAATTTACATTGATTGGAAACCGTACTTATTCTAGTATCACTTTGTAAATCCAAATTTTGAAATATAGAAGGAAAGTATTTTCATAGGATATCACTTCATTTTTCTGATGTGTAGTACAATAAAATATCTTAGTAAAGACATAAACTTTGAGATTAAACTACTAAATCCTTGCTGGTTTACTGTTTCAAAAAATGTCATAAATTTATAATGTTTCTTGAAAATGCTTTATATCCCACAAAACTCAAAGATATGGTAATTACACAATTTTGATAGGATAATAATCCTAAATATGTTACATCTTAGGATCTAGATTAAGTATTTAACCTAATTTTGGGGGATTGTCTTTTTATCTAGATTCAGAAATTAATCCTTAAAGTTGCCTTGAGAAGGATATTTATGGAACATGTATTTTTCACAACATATTCGGGCCTGCTAAAATAGAAATTTCAAGTTTCATATCACTGGTTTTGAAGTGTTTTTTGGGTTGATACCATATAAAATCAATATTTCAACCCTGGGAAAAGTATGAAAGCATCTAATCATAGCATACTGTAATAATCCAAAATGAGCTAATAATAGAGCCTGTAAATTCATTCGTGTGAGCCATATGAGTTCTATAAACATGTTCAAATAAAATCAGATAATAGTAGAGCTTTTAAATTAATCCAAAATTCTATACAAAAACATTATTTAACTTCTGCATCTAGTGATGGCTTGTTGATTCTAATTTTTTGTCTTGCTCTTATGTCTTATTTTATGTGCTTACCCTCATCCATTCCTCTCGGCTTATTCTTATGAGGTACTAGTTTTATCCATTGTCCATGTACGGAAATCAATTCTCATCTTGGAGTACTAGGTCAATTTTCTTGTGGTTGAACTATTTGTATTTGGCTTGATGTACAATAATTCTACCAAACACCACTACACAAGTATAATCCATTAACACTATAGTATTTTTCATCAACACATGTATTTCTTAGCACAAGGGCTTCAAATTATGGTTTTTGTAACTTCATCATGTTGCATTTATATTCATTATGTGAGTACGAATTTGATATTGAATAATTAATGCGTATTGTTTTAATTGCTTTATTCATTTCATGTGTGTTACAAGTCCACTATAATAAAATAATGCTTCAAATATAAATCCCTTAAAATTATTGATATAAAATTATAATATGTGAAGCATTTTAAAATTATAATATTCTTATGACTATTTATATTTTTAAAAAACCATTAAGTTTACACTCCTTTTAGTAGAGTAGTGAAATTTTGACCAAACTAGTAAATTTGTGGGATGAGATGAAAGTGTGATTTTGATATCTATATTATTTTAAAGAATTTGATGTGAAAAATATGACGATAAATATTCTGTTGTTGATACTTATAAGACAATATTAGATATTAACCATGATATATGATGAATGCAATTATAAGAAAAACATTGTCTAAATTATATATTTAGATGATATAAATGGAAAATTTCAGGATGAAATAAAGTTATACTACTTGAGAGATGATGATCCAACTTGATGTGATACTCAATGTTGTGAAAGGCCTAGAAATGGAAAAATGTATATTTGAACTTAAATAATCAGTACCATTTTATTTTCATATTCAAATGTTTTAAAACCTATATTTTACCTGAGAATACCACTCTAAGAAGTGCTGAAATTGAGTAATCATTGAATTTACGGCATTACTGAGAAAAAAATTAAAAAATAATGTATTTCAAGGATAATATAATTTTTAGTATTGCATCATTTTATTGTCCTGGTTGATTGTCTTTTTATCTTATCTAAAGAGCTCATGAAAGCTCCTAAGTTCTGGGGGTGTAGATTTTCATGTATCGATACACACCTTGATCCGAAATTGGGGTATTTGACCTCATTGTTGTGAAATTCAAATCCATTTCAACATTAAACGCATGAAATGTGAGTATAACTAAAGAAATACATAACTAGGAAATGTTGTTGGTTACAGTACCCTGTACAATGATTCCATTTAGATCTAAATATGAGAATATGATAATTATTGGTAATGCCTGACTACAAGAAATGGAATTCTATTATAATTTATTCAATTTTTAATTAAGATAACTGGTGGTCCTCGTTACAACTATTTGACAAATTATTGAGTACTTACCTGGTTGAAGTGATATTTTTGTATTCATCTAAAAACTAAGAAGCTACATTTTTAATTCAAACAACACTGAATATGTTATGTTGAAATTCCTTTTCAGCTAAAAAAAATATGTCTCTGAGTATGAAAAAATTGAAACGAAAGACTTAGAACTTGAAAATTATATGTGATGATAATTTATGAGGATAAATCGGTAAATATGAGAGTATAAATTATCTATTGTATAGAAAAAAATACTATAAAAACCATAGTAAGCTTTGTTTTTGAAAGCACCATAAAATAAAATATCAACTTTTTCTTCTCTCCCCCACAAAGGTTTTTCAACACTTCATGGAAGAACAGGGGATCAAATGGCGGTTACTCTTTGGTGAAGGGGAGAGTTTAACTTAGAAACCAATATGATTCATGTAATATAATGATGATCCATTGCTTTTTAGGTATAAAGGGCTTGGAAGAATGATAATTAATGTCATAGAAAACTTTTCTTCCTCAATGTATTTCTCGTTATATGGATATATCAGTTAAAGAAGGTATCTAGATTATCCCTGTTATCAACATGATATTTTATCTGTTATACTATATTTGAGCTCACTCTCGATCCTTTCATAAGGTACTCACTTTTCTCATGATAGATTCCATGCCTAAATGATAATTTTCCCAGTAAGTTGATATCCACACATTTCTGACCATGAGAGCCAGTTTGAGGGAAAGTGCTACATCTTTGTCTCCTCATAGCCTCAGACACCCATGCTTCAACACAAATTGGGATGGCGCCTCCTTGACATTGACCATAGCACACTAAATATTTAACTGATGCTTATTTCATCTACATTATTATTAATTCTCTTATGTTCATTTCAAATTAATCTATTAAAACATGAGGTAGATTATGAGTAATTAGAAGTATATATTCTTCTAGTACATGATATACGTGTTCTATTTCTTCCTAAACGATCTCCTTTTCTCTTCTACATTTTGAATTACACTTCATGGTTTATATCCTTCATTTTGAATTAACATATTACATATATACTATCTAAAAACTAATTATAGTAGATTAATTATTATCAATTAATTCAAATTTTATTTCTTCATGTCAGAATTGAAATTTTCTTTCATATGAAATGATCTCACGATGTCTTTAAGTTTCCTCTTTCTTTCTTGGAATTTATAACTCGACTTTCATGTGACATTGGGAGTGGATGCATTAGATTGCCTAAAAGTTGTCAAAACAGGGATGTGAGGGATAGTGAAGAAATGACCTACTTTTCTATGTATAAAGATCACCAATCAATGAGGAATGCAACAAGGCATTTTTCCAAAGGGTCATTATTTGTGTTCACTATTATCTGTGAGTGAAGCATTCACACTCGACTTCTTTAATCAAACTTTAAAATCATGAATGATAGAAAAGTTGAATTCAGAAAATATCCAGAAGTGACCCCAAATCAGCTATTAACTTTATTTAAATTAATAAAAACAAGTTAATCTAGTATATAGGTCTTATGTTCAAAATTTGGTGAGAATAAAATAAATTCAATGAATCATAAAACTGAAGTGAAAATTTTTGAAACATTAGTTGGCAAGTTGGAGCATAGACATCAAGGACTAACATCTCACAAATTAAATTTCATAAATTATCGAATGAAATTTTCACCTTAAATAAGGAGCATCTTCATTGAAATTAAAGTTATAGCATGTCCATGAAAATTTACTTGGACAAACTGTCTGACTCCCATAATCAAACTTAGAAACTCATGATATGTTTAGAGGCCTCTACGAGAGTTTTTTTGTGGTAATTTGGGAATCCTATAGTTTAGTTTTTTTTTTAATCTATTCATTTCCATGGTGTTACAACGCTTAAAATGAGGGATTGAAGAGGGGGCTAAGGACAAAACTCAATTATTCATAGATAATTATGTAAATAAATACATTTTTTTAGCTGATGCATATGCAGCGTGAATGTTAGGAATTAACGTTCACACGTTCACATATTTTTCAAGATTTATTACCGTGAGAAATTTTCAAATGCCACGGCAATAGAGCTTTGCATTTTGGTCTATATCCCACGCAAAATAATATTTAACAATTTCTGCAGAGACGTATTCATTTGGGGAAAATAAAAACCAGAAAAAAAATTAGGTCCATTTCATTGTCAGAAATATCTTTTATCAGCCTACAGGCGAGAAAACAGGCTAAAAGTCTCAAAAAAATACTTTAAATTCAGCACAATATAGATCATAAAAATCTTTATATAAGCATATTATCTGCTTAAAAAATAAGATTATCATTTCCCCATATACCCGAGTTATCAAAAGAATTATGAAATCCCTCACCAATACGTGCTTCATATATGTCAAGAGGTCATTTTTTGATTTTCTAAAATTTACCAAAGATATTGCACTTTCAAATAGAGACTATTTCCATTATATCAATTAATAATTCCATTATATCAATTAATATCCTCAAAATCATGTAGGCAATGACTACTGAATTTGGGAAAAGATCATATGATAGGAAACAGTTTCTGCAGGACTGGGGAAACTACAGCATAATCGATCTTAATAGTTTTTTGGTTTTTTCTTGGAGTATGATCCAGATGTATGAATAGACCCTGTTCAGATCCTGCCGGGAGCTAGATAACTAGTGTATTTTTCGACTCTGAGAACAACACAAAAAATAGGAAATGGAAAACATCATGTAATATTTCAGAGGAACACATCAAATAGAGATGTGAATTTTTTATTGGGTATTAATATATTCGGTAGATGGGTGCAAGCGAGAAATGATAGTTACAATAAAAATGGGCATTTATGGATTTCAAAATGGTATAAAAATATATAGCTAAAATGACTTCAATTCTTAACAATTTTCAAACTAGCGGAAACCATTAAATTTAGCAATAAAAAAAGCATCATAATAATAACATGAAAACGGATATTTACCAAAGTGTTAGAAAAGATGCGGGCATGGAATTTGGTGTAATTGTCATGGTTAATAGCTAGCAGGACATCCTCAAATGCCTGGTCTCATGAAAGATGACTGGGAGCTTGAGATAAATTCCATTCGGATCACTGTATGCTGCGCTATCGGAAGGAAAACCCTTCTGCGAAATCCAAAACCAGGATCAGATCATAATAAAGAAAATGCATAATTAGTTTCAAACCTTATCACAGACGAGAAAAATTATTAAGAAAACTATTAAAAAACTAAGAATTATGACAACTATATATTTTTAATTTTCTTTCGGTGAAGTCAGGGAAGTTGATGAAAGAAAAATCTGAAAAGGAAGGATTTCATGCATCAAGATAGAGCAGAAAATGATGGACTGAAAGTTAAAAGATAGATAATACAGAGTATAATTCCATGTTTGAGTTTAACTAACCAGAGACAGACTCTGGAAGGTTGCTTCTCTCCAACAGCTCTCTCTGATAATAGTAGGAGCACCATTATCGCTATCAAATGCGCAGAATACTCGTGTGTCACGCAGTCTCATCAGAACCCCGTCAACCCTTAACTGCGAAAATAATCCAAAAGAAAAATAAATAGTTTGGACACACAGTCCAGTAGAAATCAATCGCGGTTAAGATCATCATAACAAAATTGGTCATTGTCATCATCGTCCATGCGTGTTTTGATGGAATGATTCTGACAATGAAGGCCTCAAAAACCCCATGTCGATAATGTAGACAATGACATGATTAAAAGCTCAATATTAGCTTGGAAATCAACGAATGACAACGACGAAGATGATGATGAAAATGACAACTCCACATCATCATCATCATCATCATTGTTCACCTGTCATGGTTCTACTTTTAATAAAACAGTGGTAGGGCCTAATTACTATTAATTATTAATTAATATGAGAAAGAACAAATCTACATTGACAGTTCATGGGAAAGAGGAATCACCAAGTTTGCCTAATATGAATCGTCATATAACGGAGGAAACATACCCAGAAGCGTAGTAGAAGAAACCAACAGCTTGGCATTACTCTCTGCATTATCATCGCACAAAACCATAGATTATTTTAATATACTTTGAGATATATTCAATTACAATTGCTGAAAAGCTAATTAAGAACATGATGATTACCACTTTGACTGTCAAGAGAGAAACTCCGCTGTCTGCCAATTCATCCTCGTACAACACAACCTGGACATTTAATTTGACAGACAATTATAAAAAGAATCAACCTCCGACGTGCATTAACGGATACAGATCGGATACCTACTTCATCATAGAATAGTATGGGTTCTTTTGGGCCCAAAGTAGTCAGATCCATCTGCTCGTTGCACTCTTCCCATTTTATAGATGACCGGGAATCATCAGAAGCAGACTGCTGTAAGATTTAGTCTCAATGTAAGTCTCCTTTGAAAAATACAGTAATATTTTATGATAATCAAGTGAGCAGAGAGACATGCATTAAAATAGGGAGCATGAAAAAAAAGATAAACTCTTAAAATTGCAGGAGGCATCGAAAAGGTGTCAATGAAGTGAAAATTTGATCCACGTACTTCAGCGCCTAGAGAGATCATCTCACTGCCACAATAGGGCGTGGTGAACGTGTAGTCATAATCCAGTATGACTTCTTGAGAGGGTTTGCTGAGGAAAAACAATGATAACATTAAAAAAAAGAGAGATTGCTGACCAGGACTCACCATCCCTGATGAATATGATGAGTCATTATCACCCTCGTTGTCCGTCCGTCCTGCCACGATGACGCTGATGTCATCATCAGCGTCGTCGTTCTTTGTCTGCGGGGTGGGATGGCGATGACAGGTCATCATCCTTATCCTGGCCACAGACGATGACAAGGACAATGGCGAAGAAAGGGTGTATGAGAGAGAACAGAGAGAAGCGAGGGAGAGATAAAGAATAGAGAGAGAACAGAGAAAAGAGAACAGAGAAATTGAGACAAGGAGATAGAGAGAAAACGAGATAGAAGAGAGATAAAAGGAGAAAGAGCGAGGGGGAGAGTGGTGAGAGAGGAGAGAGAGAAAGAGAGAGAAAGGGACATCAGAAGAAGGGTAAACAAATGAAACTCGAGCTGGATACTGCTCATTTTGCTTTCATCTAAACGATCGCTTAATTTTACAATACTTTGAAAATTTTCACTCTTTGGTTTGTCAAGCTGGATGCCGAACTGAATCTCTTCCCTCAGAAAGTTGCATTCGAGATTATCTCCTATACGAATTAACAACCTAAATATATCTTGGAATGTAAAAGAACTATAGAAAAAATTCTTACCATCTGAATTTCCATTTAGCGGCTGCAGGTACTTCGACAGGAGGCAACGATTCTTGCTTCCAACCCATCAGAGCATCAAATGCATTGAAATAGATCTTAAGTCCACTCCTCTCATGCTGGAGACTTAGAGAATTAGCACCGAAGACCATTTCAGGTAAGTGGGAGGTTCTGAGTCTCGTTTCCCATCTGTCAAAACCATAAAATGATGTCACTTGAGCACTAGTGAGAATGAATCAAAATGCATATTGTAAAGTCCATAGAAATTTATGGCAAATATGAGTTCATTGTAATGAAGCTCGAGTAAAATGAAAGGACATGAACTTCTAGCTGAGATAAATCTTCATAGAATCCATGATGAGTGAAAATATATTTTAGAATGATAACCAGGCTGGCAATCACCATAACTAACCCTCCAATCTTAACATACAAATAGAACATAAATAACTAAACCATTCTGCTCCATTTCTCATGGGACATATCGACTTCAATGTAACTTTGATAATGGTAATACCAATTGATAGAGATGGACGGGGTAAAGAGGGAGATGAGCAAGAGAGCTCCTGAGATGAAAAGGGGTACAGAAATGGTGAGGGAAGAGGCCAAACAGAGGAAGTAGGAATTGACTCGGAACAAGCCACCTGATGACGAGGTGAAGTAGAGACAATCACAAGGGACGGGGATCGTAGAGGAAGAGATGGGGCTTGGACGAAGATGGAGGAGGAGCAAGAACTTCCTACCTTTCTGGCTACCTTCCTGAAGGAATGGCTATGATATTTAAAGGAAACGTGAGAAGGGAGAGATTGCCCCCAGAAGAGGCGGGGATCATATCACATTCTAAGGATGAGTGGAGTGTCTGATCATAGGCTATCTGCAGATTTTTTTTTGAATAATGTAGGCTATCTACAGATGCCATTAACTCTGAAACTGAATTTCATTTCTTCTGCAATCAATTCATATGAATTCATAAAATAGTACAAACTAAAATAATTGCGTAACCTCTATTATATAGACCGTATTTCCAAAGGATTCAACTCCAGCCACCTACTTAGACAGTTGAAAATTCGGTGGAACAAAATGATAGAAAATAATACGATCGGTTTCGGATTCTTAGGAAACAATATTTCCTGTTGGACTCCCGCCTACCCAACTTTTTCAACAAGAAGGATAGCAGGAATAGGATACCCGATTAAGTTCACTACAGATACTCCTGCCAAAAAACATTTCATAATCCCTGTCGAAAGAGATTCAGCTTACTACACTCCAGCTTCGTTTTGATAATTACACGTACCTGTCGATTGCTTTTTTCATTAATTTCACAAGTTGCCACATTCACAGCTTGGTCTTCGATACGATCCCCATTGTATCTAAGGAATTCTCATCATTTTACCCGCTAAGGTAATTTTTGTCATTTCCACTCCGCATGGATTCCTCTTCAAATAAGGCAGCCGTCCATTTAGGAGGTCAGAAAAGAAATAAATGGATGTGGTTGAACATTGTAAAGACCAAACGTCTCCACTTTCCACAACTAATTTTATCACTCTTCATGCAAATTTTGACAGGCGTCGTCAAACCAAATTATCATTTATAGTAAGTCCAAATATTTCGGCCAGAAAGATGATAAATGATTAATCATTGAATCTAATCACATTAGAAAATAACTTCACGGGGGAGAGATAAAAATCTTAGAAGTGGAATGAGCTAAAACGAACTCCGATCCTTCCATTTCAACAGAATAACATGATATTATCGGAAGGATGAAAAAAATCTACCGTATAAATTAAGTATAATATTACATAATCTAAATCACCGAATATAACAAAACTAAAAATAGTTTGGGAAACACTAAGGACCAAAACACTGGCAAGTATCAGAGCAAGATAATGATGCGCGTGAAAATAGAAGACACGACATCTCAATTCATGAGATCAAACTGCAAGAAGATGAGGAAAATTGCAGAATGCCATACTCTTCCTGCGTTCTGATTTGTCCGAAAACACTCGCGAGTATCAGAGCGATCGAATGAGAAGCGTGATAATAGAAGACATAACATCTCAATCAGAGGTATCAAACCGCAAAATTTGAGGAAAATTGCAGAACGCCGCACTCTTCCAGCGTTTGGATTTGAACCAAAAACCAGCAAGCATCAGGGCATTCCAATGAACGCGTAAAAACAGTAGATATAACATGTCAATCCACGAGATCTAAACGCGAGTAGATGAGTAAAACTGCAGAATGCCATACTTTCTAGCATTCTCATTCGTCCCAAAACGCTCGCAAGTGTCAGAGCAATCAAGCAATACGTGTGAAATTAGAAGACATAACGTGTCAATACACGATATCAAACAACAAATATACGAGGAAAATTGCAGAATGCCGTATTCTTCTAGCATTCTAATTTGTCCCAAAAAAGTCGCAAGTCGCAAGTATCAGAGCAATCGAGTGACGAGTATGAAATAAGAAGACATAACATGTCAATCCACGATATCAAACCGAAAAATATGAGGAAAATTGCAGAATGTCATACTCTTCCTGCGTTCGAATTTGTCCCAAAAACCGGCAAGTATCAGTGCAAAATAGAAGACAATCCACGATATCAAACCGCAAAATTTGAGGAAAACCGCAGAATGCCGTACTCTTCGTGCTGCGATGAACTAAGAATGGAACGCTTGGTCGATTCGACGATCCAGCCTTTGATCCGCACGCCGCATCGACCGTCTTGCAACCGCTCTCCGCCAGCCTGCTTGAGATCTCGATCTTCATCAGATTCTGCCTTAGCTTCCTCCGATCTTCCCCCCCCCATCGCGCTCACAAGACACCGCAGAAACAACTCTGAAATTCGAAATCCGTCTAATATTGAGACATGTTTCTGTTAGTTATAAAGAGTCCTCTCCTATGATCGTAGGAATATTAAAAAAGAATATTCCAGTGACGGCCTAAGTCTCGTGGACGGATGACGAGTGACGGAGTTTCGTCCAGTCATCCGTCCCTGCAGAAATATATATAGGGTTAGACATATTTAGGACCGACGACCAGTTTGACCTGACCAAACCAGGTTTGTTAAACAGGTTTAGTTCCAATGGTCAAACAGGACTGGGAACTGAAGTACATTATTTAATATTTTTTTGTAAAATTCCAAAAAATATTAAACCTGGATGGAGAGGTTTCTATTGAGCTCAGCCTTGATGCCATACATTTGACCATCTATGGGCACCCGCTTGTTGTAGAGAATATTTAACATTACTATGAACATAAATTTTCTTCTTTGACTTTGACATTTATTACTCAACATGACCAGACCGGGACTTGTCCAGACCGGATTGAGACCGAAAAAGAATGGACTGAAACTGGACTCATCTTTGCTAAAAACCCCTACCATACTCAGACCGTCAAACAGTAAACATATACGTCATCCATTTCGATGACTGTCCGTCCATACACTATCCAAGATGGGACAGACAAGGCGAATACATAACTGGGTGGCTGATGATGAAGTATTCTCTTAATCTGATGTACGATGATGAATAGTGTTGTCATCGAAAGCGACAATAGTGGGAGTGATGCTCTTGAGTCGGCATCAGTGTGACGATCTAACTGATGATGTTATAAGAAAATAAAACTAGAAAGTATTCACTAAGTTAACTTTGTAACAAAAATTTCAGAGTTAAGAAAATATTAGCTACCTTTGTGTCCATTTAATGAACATCATATTTGATGAATAGTAATCGTATACCATCTTAGGGGCACAACTTGAGGTGAATTTGGGTTGGTGTAAGGAGTTATCAGTATATTTGGATGGAAATTGCCATATGCTCCCACTCATGATGAGTTTGGTTTTTCTTTTAAAGATTGGTGTGGAGATGATAAAGAGATATGGTGGGTGTTTTTTAAAGAAAGAATCTAATGCATTGATCTGAATGCTTATTTTTTTCTAATAGTCAATCAGGTTGATTCACCTTGCAAGTGTGTAACTCTCCTTGGACATGAGACGCCAACTACATCATTGATGGATGGTCAAATTATTATTATGAGCGACGAGTTCATAATTAGGTATTGACGGAAATGTATGTGGTCGACAAGTTAATCACACAGTCTATATCTCGTTCTATGTTCATTAATATAACACAGTGCATGTGTGGTGCTTATATAGAAGTACACCAATAAATGATCGAACTTGGTGACTTATGATGAGATAGTAATACATAGATCACTAGTCTTTAAGCATATGTTCCAAATATTACTATTCTAAGGATAATTGAGAAGGACATCAAAGTATCGATACAGAAAAACATTATCTAACCTCACTCATATGATGAGTATGGTTGGTTCAGGAGCCATTAGTGTGGTGAGACTTAGGATATATAGTGGGTCTTCTTTAGTGAAAAGGTTCATTGAATTAATCCATATGAATCCTTGAATGGTATTATATCAAAATATTAATCATGTTCATTTATGTCATGGTTGTGTAAGAGGTCCTTAATGATGCAGGATGACTAGATGTGATGGAGCTAGGTGATGATGGGAAATGGATACGGGACGACTAGGGTCTATGGGATAAAACAGACCACAAATCACACGATCGAGTTTGAAAACTAAATCCGGTGAAAATACTGATGGTGCATCCCGTCTCCTGGTCGAGGGCAGGAGTACTGTCTTACAACCACCGTAGTGATGCAAAGCACCAAAATCAATAACTTCGAACGGACTATTGCTAGAAGATTCAAAGGCCTATTCAATCTATTCGCTTGAAGATTCAAAATCCAAATCTAATCCAAAGGCGGTAGATGAACACTCAAAGAATACTGGACGAAGAACACGACATCAAAGAGTGTAGAAGTAACTCGGCACTCAATAGTGCATGAAGAGGCTGCAGGGAATTCTCGGCGCGTCGTTGGCGGGACGAATGACGTGCGATTTGGCGGGGGGCCAAGGGGGGAGTCGCCCCCTCGTTGGGTGCGGGGCAATGCCACGACACATAAACGGTGTGCGCGCCGACCAGTGGCTGCAAGGGCGTCTTGGGGCACGGCGGGTGCGGGCTGGTGGTCGGGGACCCTACGGGCACAAGCAGACGGGGTGCGGCAGGCGCCTGCGCGAGGCGAGCATCTGTGCGGGCGGGCACCTCCACGGGGCGGACTCTTGTGCAAGCGGACGGCCTGTGCGGGCGGGCATCTCCACGGGGCGGACTCTTGTGCAAGCGGACGGCCTGTGCGGACAGGCGTTTGCGTGGGCAGGAGGCCTGTGCGGGCGGGCACCTTTGAGGGCGACCTGACGGGCGGGTGCCTGCGCAGGGCGGATGCCTGTGCAGGCGACTCTTGTGCGGGGCGGCCTAGTGCGGGGCAGCGGCCTAGGGCACGGAGTGGCTTGGGCGTGGGCAGTAGCCAAGGGCGCAGGGGCCCAAGGAATTGGAGCGCGGAGGCTGAAATGCTGGGCTCGAGCGGCTGGGGCATAGGGTGGTGGCCAAGGGTGTAATGCACGGCGGCGGCGACCGGAACGAGACGAGGAGGATGGGGCGAGTCTTCCAAGAAGAAAAACTTCAATTCTTGATATAAACTTGCTAAGTGTTCTTTTGCAACATTGGCCTACATATAGGCCTTGGAGGAAAGAGAAAATAAGAAATAAATAACCGTCAAGGATGAGGTGATGTGTCAACCTGTCACGTCACAAATGGTTCTGCAGATGTCCTTGGTGACATGTCATGACATAGGATATGTCATGCATAAGTGGAGGCGCGTCTGTCGTTGGTGCGCTGATGTGGTTGTCATCATGGCGGTTCTTCAGTTGACTTTGATGATGAGTTAGGATGTGAGGCGTCTTAGATGACGGTGGCAGCACGTCCGAAGATGGTGCATTGACGTTGTCGCCACCACTTAGACTTGAGACACCTAAGACATCTTGCGGACAAATAGTTGTACTTTGACTATGACCTACGAATTTCTAATCAAGAGATTCTAAACATTCTTAGCTGGACTGCATTAAGAAGTTCACCAAGGCCAAAATTGCTCAAGAGTCTTCCCCTTCTTCTCCCTTCTCCCAATAGCTCATATTCATTCATGATATGATCGAGACAACGTAACAATGGTGACAGAGGTTGAACAGAGCTCGTCAACGTGAAGGAGGAGACTAGATGTGTCGAGGATTGCATGGATGCTTGTGGAGTTTGCACACATGAGCAACTCCATGCGATTCGTTTGAGGATTAAATGAATCATAGACGTGATCGATGAACATGTTCTTCATGTCAATGTTTTTGTTGATGCTATTGCGATTCACATTTTGTTGATGCCATTACAATTCAAATTTTTACATTACATCTTGAGTTATTCATCCAGATCAAGGCCCCAAAAACCCAATAGATCTTACCTTAGAAGTAGTAACATTGATGCCGGACGTCGTCTCAACGGCGTCCGACCATCACCGAGGGTAGGAACTCGGTGTCGTATCACTAACTAATCGGTTTACGTCCACGACGTCAACCGATGGATATGCGGAGAACAGAAATGCATGTATGACGATAACGAGGATGATGGTTCTACTATGGTACGTGCAATGCGCCGACAAGCTATGAGAGCCAATCCGGAGCGGGGACGGGGTCGCCTAGCTAGGTTGAACCAGCCCTCCAAGTCGTCCGAGGCGGGTCGAGGGCGCGCACGCCGTCGAATGGGGGTAACTCCCACTGGAACGCTCACGCGCGTCGGGGCGTCCCGACTCGTACCGGACAGGGAAGACGCTCGTCTTTGTTTCGTCGTTCTCTCAATCTGTCTCACTCACCTATCTAACCCGAGCGCGGTGGAGGCAATACGAAAGAAGACTGAAGGAAATAAATGACATAAAGAGGCGAGGGAAGCAGAGTACCTTCGTCGCGCTGGCGACGGGATCTTCGTACCAACTGGTTCCGGAGGAGGGAGTTGTCGGGGGCGCCGGAGGTTGACTGGTGCGGAGGGGCGGCGGCATCGGTGTGAGCGGAACGGGAACCCCAGCGTCGCGCGGATCACGGACGGCGGGCACGTCGCGAGGACGGTGGCACACGGCCAGGCGCATAAGGCACCGGTGAGCACGGCCAGCGGGCGCTGCAGATGGCGCACGATGCACCGGTGCGCGCGCTGTTGCCACACGCTGCGGGTGTCGCACAGCATACCAGCGGGCGCAGCTGGCGAGCGCTGCTAGGACCGTGCGGCGCCGGCGGGTCCAGCGCGCAGGCGGCACACGCCCAGCGGACGCGAGAGTAACGTAGAAGCCACGACGAGGCGTGGTCCCGATCCCGTGCAAGGCGTGGCGGGCACCACTTGCAGGGCTCTCGGAGCGCCCTGGCTGGCAGCAGGCGGCCACGGAGGGTGGCGATCGGGGAACGACGCGGCGGCTCTGGGCTGGGAAGCAGCGAACGTTGGTCCAGGTGCAGGAGGACGGTAGTGCGGCGGCCTCGGCGTTCAGAGCGCGGCAACGATCCGGCGAGGGCGGCTGCACGACGGCCTGGGCGCAGGGAGTCTGCGGCGCGGGCGGACTCCGGCGGCCGGGAGCAGCAGGGCGATGACGGATTGGCGAGGTCCGGCGGCAGGAGGGCGGCGCGGCTGGTCGGCAGCGGCGCGGCGCGACGGCGGTTGCGGCGGCGGCGACCGTGCGCGTTTCGAACGGGCGGCGCAGCGCGCGGCGCGGCAGTGGCTGCGCGCGCGCGTAGCGCGTTCGACGGCAGCGGCGCGCAGCGCGGCGCGGCAGCGCGGCGCGCGGCGCGCGGCGCGGTTCGACGGCAGCGGCGACGCAGCGGCGGCGCCCTAGCGGCGCGGGCGCGGAGGGCGGCTGCGCGGCGTGGCGGCGCTGCTCGAGCCACGGGCGGCGCGACGGCGGCCGGCTGCGCGAACGCGGTAGGCAGCGCGCGGAGGCGGCGCGTTGTCGTGGCGACGGTCTCCTTCCCTTCCCCTTCTCTTCCCTTTCTCTTCTTCCTCTCTTCTTCTTCTTCTTTCTCCTCTTCTTCTTCTTTCTTCTCCACGACCTGACCCTTCTTTCTCAAAATGCAATTCTTCAAAAATTAGGTCAAGGTAAGGGAAGCGCCCACCTCTTCCCCTTATATATGGGTGAAGATGGCCCTTCCTTAAGTCCAATAACACAAAATAAAAGGGAGAGAAAATAAGCAAGAAAATAGGAAACGGGCTTGTCAGGCCCAACATAAAAAAAAGGGGGGGAAAGGGTTCCTCCCATGGGCCCTTCCCCCGCTACACGACAATACGAATAAAGGGAAAACTATAAGATAAAGTAACTGACTGTAACGGTGTGCTCCGGTGGTCGGCGTCCGCGTCATGCCGAGTAACGGAATGCGGGATCCCGTGTTGCTGCGGCGGCTCGTCGTGGTGGCTGGACTCGTCTCGGTGGCGAGCTGGGTAGTGCCGGCTCCTCGGGTGCTGAGTCGGGGAAGTCCTGCTGCTCCTCTGCTGCTGGCTCGATGACGTCCGGTGGTGACGCGCCATCAAACATTGAGTAGTTACGATGCGATCTACTGCCTTTTGTACAAGAGGATACACATTCAAAAAGGTAGTGGAATTATTAGAGAAAGAGTTCTCCCATGATTCTATTGTTGGGTTCTATAAGCCTTGATCTAGATGAACAAAACAAAACAATGCGCAGTGGTAGACTTTTGCAAATCGAACGGCATCGACAAAAAAATTTAAACGAAGTACCTTTGCACGAATCTCATTCGTGATTTATTCAATCCCAGAGTGAGACGAGTCAAACTGCTCAAGTGTGCAGCCTCTAGATGTATCCACGCGGTCCTCAGCACGTCGTATCTCCTCCCTCTCGTAGACGAGCCCCGTTATATCTCCGTTGGCGTCGTTACGTCGTCCCGATCACATCAGGGATGGAGAGGGGGTGTGGGGAGAGTGGAGAAGAAGGGGAAAGGCCCCTGAACAATTCTGGCCTGGGTGAATTTCGTTCAGGGCCTTCCCCTATTTATACTAAGTGGGTATTTTTCATAAAAACCCCTAAAACTTAAGTATATCTTCCAACGTCCAAAAGACCATTTGCGTGTGACCCTCTAGGCCCATGTATCAATCTAGTTAACAACTCCAGCGGCCCAATAACCTTTATTGGCCATCCAAATTAATTAACTATATCATCATATAGATTAATTAACGTCGGATCGATTTAACCCAATCGATAGGTTGAGACTCCGACACGTGGGGGCCAAGCTACACCTCGTGTCCTAGAAGATACAAAGGAGTGTGTATCGACTCACTCATGGAACCTGTTCATCATCAGTTACCATGTATGTATAATCCCTCATCCACTTGACGCTCCTTGGACGACTTAGGGTATCGTCAAATGTCAAACCCTAATCGATCATCCGTGTTAGTACTAATGCATTCGGAAGTCATCGGAGAACTCTTTTCCGATATTTCACTGCCTTGGCCAAGGACTTCGTTGCATCGTCTTCCTTGAGCTGTCACCTCTTATACCGAGGGTGGACGATCCCATCTTGACCACTCAATCACCTTTGTGCACTTCTTGATGCACCTGAACTAAGACCGTTTAGAATCCCGTGATTAGAGATTCATTGGCCATAGCCAAAGTACAACCGTCCGTCCACAAGACACCTTTGGTGTCTCAGGTCTAAGGACCACTTACACAACCATGACGTGAATCAACCTGATTGACAGTTCGGTATAATACCATCTAGGGATTCACATAGATCAATTCAGTGAACTCTTTCCACTAAAGAGCACCCACTATCTATCCTTAGTGTCGTCAAACTAATGGCCACGGGACCGGCCATACTCATCATATGAGTGAAGCTAGATAGTGTTATTCTATCCGGATACTTCGATGTCCTTCTCGCATATCCTTTGAATAAGAATGTTTAGAACACATGCTTAAAGACCATTGATCTCCGTGTTACGATCTCATCATAATTCACCAAGTTCGATCATGTATTCATGGACTTCATTATACGCATCACACGTGCACTATAATGAATATGTTCTATTAATGAACATGGAACCAGATGTGGAATGTGTGATTGGCTTGTTGGACACATATATTTCCATCATCCCTAACGCATCAATCTTGATTAGGTTGGTTGATTAAGGTTTGATCATTTATCTACTCTCATCCATGGTAGGAGTGTCAGGTGGCCAAATGATCACATTTTAATGGCAGTTAATCGTACAGAGGTTCAATGAAAGAGATAGTAAACTTCTTTATAATTTATAGAGTATGTTGTAAAGCTTTGTGCATCAAGAGTTGCCGACTGCAACTATCATTCAGGTTTAATCAATGCACAATTAGTTAACCTATAAATTAAGTATTGTTAATTAATTAGTTTATTACTTATTACCAGGTTTTTAAAGTTATTAATTAGATTTGTATATGGGCTTGAATGACCACATGCATAATGTTTTTCGGATGGTGGAGGATATACTATTTAAAGTGCAAGGATATTTTAGAATCAACTTCACTCAAAAGAATCAAGTGGGGTTAGTCTCAAAAATCAATATGATATCTGTAATGCTGATAACACACAAATTCATTCATTAAAAGCATGCCTTTCATGCTTATATTTTATTTAAATGATTAAATTTGCATGATCTCATGGTTCAAATTGATTAATTTGAATTTATCATAATATTATGAAAATTTTCTAGATTTATGTAATTTTTGCACATTTGATTGGCATCTAAATATTAAGGAAATGAATTTTCAAATGCAAAATATAATTTTCTGCATTTTATATGATTAAAAATGATTTACGATGATTTTATATAGATATTTCGGTGATTTAATTTGCGCACAGGGATAAACCCAACTATTACTTTTGAAAGGTTTTCCTTGAAGATATAAACGCAAATAAAAATCTTTTAAGGGCCTATTGTCTTGGATTTTATGATAGCCCGACGTGACAACATCACAACCGTAAGATTTTCGACGCCAAAAAAAGTAAAAGAAGAAGATCTGGGGCATGCTAAATGCGTCGCAGACTTTAATTTTTATTTTATTTTATATTTAACATTATCTTCGTTGGACTCCCGACACCACGTGGCAGCTTCTGAATCATCTGATTAATGCAGCCGTCGAGGGAACACACGTTCAACGAGTCTGACCCATCACATCAAGTGAAAAAGGAACTGTTCAATCGTGGTCCATGTGATCAACGGCTGGAGGTGCGGTCGCCTTTCAGCGTTGGGCGCGTCCAATAGAGATGTATGATGTGGCGTGATCGGGGAACTTGCATGTGTATAGGACCACAAGATAAATGGTTCAAATTGAACGTGTAACATCTCCCAATACGACTCTCCGATCGGGCCGACATTTCCGGGGCATGATCATCATGTTGTCATCTTCCCATCCAAACCATAACTTTGTAGAAAAGTGTGCGCATTCTCCAAAAATCTCAATCTCCCACTGTGTTCTTGCATGGAGGATCGCCATCAAAAGATTATCTCTAGTGACCAACTATATTGTTTATTTGGTATGTTTTTTCTTAGTTAATATTTGTCTTATCTTGGATCGTGTGTTTGCTATGTTTTTCTTGTGGTTTGTTGATTTTCTATTATATTGTTGCGTATGTTTTTTCTTCTCTTGTTCTGTGTTCTTGCTTGATCTTGAATTGATGGGTTGCCCATGATTTCTGTCACAACAATGGTTGGCCAGAAAGAAACAACAGAATAAAGAGATAACCAAGTCGATTCTCTTTTCATGATGCACTGTGTATTTTGGATCAGTAGATCTTCTCTCTAGTACATGAATTTTCTTAGTGATTAGCTTGATTCGTGTCTTGTAAGTCTCGACCAGGTTGGGGACAAGGGGGCATCTGTTAATGAAGTTTTATCTTCTCATTCAAATTGGTCAATTTTCCTCGAGGTTTAGCTTACGTTGCTTATGAGATCCCGCTCAAGGTTTAGGTGTGAAAGACAAGCCTGCGAGGACTGAGGATAGGAGGCAGGGTTTTGTTATCTGAGTTCTAGCTATTCTTCACTTAGTTGTTTCTACCATGTCACACGCCAGGCTTGAGCACAAATTCAAGCTCTGGTAGAGGTGATTGGAGTGCTGCAAAACAAGACTAATCGATCAAATGTTTATGTGTGATGTGTTTAGTATTTTGGTTTTGTGTTTCTTTCTTCTTTATTTCTTATTATAAAAACTATCTAACCAAAAATATATCCTCTAGTATTGGAAGATTTTGATCTTCCAACGTATGTCACGATCATTCGAAACTACTCTTTCTACACTCACTCTATTATTCTCGTCTATTTCAGTCCTATCTTCTCATCTAAGTCGTCCCTCATATACTAATATCCAAGTCTTCATTAATGCACAACCTCTATGTGATTTGACCCCTTGTTTGCTCTATACATAGTATTTAGTGCTTAATAGTTATTTTAAATTTTATAGCATAAGTCGAAAAGCCCAAACAAAGACATTTTCCACACCATTTTTAGGCTTATCAAAAGCATTGGAAAATAAATCATACATTTGTCATTTTATGCTTAAATGTTGAATAATGTTCGTGCAAATATAAAAATATGTTGCAAGAAGGAATTATAAAGGCATAATTTTATTGATCAAATTTGATGTTATCCGTGCCATTGAAACAACCACGGGTAGAGGATATCATCATCCCGAGATGGAGAGCCCCATATAGTATTCATGATAAGCCCAAAATGTCTAAAACAATAATTTTCTCTCCCGTTTCCTCTACCTCATTCATTACATGGAAAAATCACTAATTAAATAAATCAAAAGGAAACTATATAGCCGGAGAACCTAATCCACCCCCCTCCTAGGTTGCTCCTTAGCCACTTAATTTAACAATTTGTATTAGGTCTTACATAGAGTTAGAACCACAACTTATATCTTGGAATAGATTTGATGGCTAGGGATAGTGACTTTGGAACTCTTCTTTTGATGCAGCAACCTTGTCTTATTATAATAAAGGATGAGAATGTTTCTTACGTAGATTAGTGTAGCCCTGTGAAAAATAATCTGTGATGGATTAGGATCAGACCTTGATAAGGTCAATGAAAACGTGTTATGATTTTACTCTATAGCCATGAAGATTATCTTATGTTGCATGGACCCATCTGAACATGACAATATATCATCTCTTAACATATTAAGTAGATGCGGAACAAATCATGTACCATCAATGAAGGTACATCAAGGGTAAAAAAACTAGTTTGTCTGTTTGAATTACTGATTTGAGCTTTTCAGAATGAATGAAGGCAAGAAGATCAATGAGATGACGCGTGCCTAGGCAAGCTCCAAAACTGTATGAGGTCATTTGGTAAAACATTTACAGATTTCGATATTAAGCAAAAAATCTTGATTTCTTTTTCAGATGAATGGAGCATTAGGGTGACCACAATGGAAGATTCAAAGGACTTGGATGAAATGCTAGACGATGAGGTAATTGGTACATTGATCACCCATTAGATGAATATATAAAACAATAATGAATTAGAGGCATGTGACCAAGCTACTACAATCAAAACAATGGATGAGAAGAAAAGAAATATTTCCTTGAAGATTCATAAGCACTCTATTGATGAAGAAGAGCAGATTTCCATGCTCACTCACAAGCGAGGACATTTCCTACTGAGAAGAGGTAATCGTCTAGCCTTAAAAAAGTAAAGAGCTTTTAATGGTAGGAAAAGGGGCAATTAATATCTGAGTGCCCTAATATGGAGAAGAAACAAGAAAGGAAAGGCAAGATGAAAGATGGATGCAACCAATGAAGAAGATTTGAAAATACGAAGAATAATAGAGCCTTTTGAGCAACCTGAAGTAAAGAAGATGAAAAACATGCATCAAGTGGGTAGGAGCTTAGATATGAGCACAAAGATTCTGATGAGTGCCGCGCGGAAAAATCAGACTCATGTGATGATGAAGAGCCGAAGAGATATATATATATATATATCGATAATGACTTAAACAAATATGTGGATCCTAAGAAAAAAAGCTAGAACGTAAAGAAAATAATAATATAAAATTATCAAATCATTTGCAAGTGAAGTAGATAGGGTAGAAAAAGAAAATACTAGATTAAGAGAAGACAAAATTGAAGAACTAGATTTTGAAAATAGTATACTGTTAAAGGAAAAAGGTGTGTTAGGAAAACAGATAGGTTCACTCAATGAAGAAATAACCAAGTTCAATGAAGAACTAGAAAAACATATGGTTTCTCATAGAATGGACAAAATAGCGATAGATGAACTAGGTAAGAAATTAGAAAAATATGCAGATAGCTCAAAGATCCCCTACATGATGTTGGGATGTCAAAGACCATCCGTCATCAAGGAAGGAGCAGGATATGACCCTTCATTCAAAGGTATGACGACTAAAATGATGACACCCACGAAGAAGGCGAAGGAGGAACAACATTAAACCCTACTCCAAAGAACAAGACCACATCAACACCAATATCAATATTTTTTCTTAGGAGACAGTGGAATAAATGGAAAAGGTAGGCCCGATGTTCAATAAGATATACCTGACTTCAAGAGAGAAGACCTCAAAGGTCATGTCCCATGCAATAAAGTGAATAGACAAAAAACATAATGGAGAACTATCATACTTATCCGTGTGAGCGTATGAATCTATATTTGCTCACACATGTTTATAGGAATGGAAGGCCATATCAATATAATGTCAAGAGAACACTATCCACATGATCATTCTTGTATATGGGTTTCTCCTAGGAATTATCCCAACACATAATCAACTTCCTAAATCTAGTAAGACGTATAGGCTCCCTCCTAGTGATACCATACCTAGGAACTATGATATGGAGCTAGATCTTTACCATGTCTATACAACTACACCAACCCATTTTCGATGATGACATGGAAAGAGTTTAACTAGCTAGATGGCTCTAGTTTGTGTCTTCGTATAGGAAATCATCAACAAAAGACGTTGATTAGAAAGAGTTTGTCTAAGGCCTACCAAAAAAGTTTGAAGACACAAAGAAATTTCACTCATCATGTCTTAATGGAAAACAAGTGAAGGAACAGTGGAGGAGGTTCATCACAAGGAGGTTCAATGCGTTAGAGTCCATCACAAACTGTTCCGGTGAGGAGCATGTCCCCCCTCGTGCGATCCTTGACATAACAAGCATGAGAGTAAAACTTGACAAAATCATGATTTTCATGCGTTAATTTGTGAATAGAAAGAATATTCTTTGAAATCTGGGGAACTCAAAATACGTTCTTAAAAATAAAGGGGACGATTAAGTGAAGTAGAGGAGAGTTGTGTTGAACCAAAGGATTATATAGACAAGCCTGAACTGTCGCCAATGTGGAGTTGATACAATCCCTCATAGGGTATGGCGCCATACAGAATATGTACGCGAGTGTCATGTGGTAGGTCGCCTCGCTATCAGGGTACCATGCTTGATGGTATGAGAGCTGATGTAGCCTAGAAGCCCATTTTCTGAGGCCCATTAGCAAGTTGTGGCCCAAGAAGGAGATTCTTGTAGAACTGACAGAATCTGCAGAAATATACCTAGAGCCCCTCAAAATCCTCTAACAAGATCTTTTGACAGGATTTTCCTTGACAAGATCTTCTGACAGGATTATCTCTGACAGGATTTCCTTTAACAAGATCTTCTGACACGATTATCTCTGACAAGATCTTCTGACTGAATCTTCTACCAGATTCTTCTTCTGCCAGGATTTCTGCTCTAACTTGTCACATCTGCAAATCTTCTGTTTTGTCCCATCAGGATCTTCTTGAGCCACACAAATATCTCCTGACAGCTTCTCCAGGCCCTAGAATCTGCAGGATATCTCTGCTCAGGCCTGACAAGCTGCTTATCTTCTGTTTTAGCTTGTCATATTTATTTTCTCAATGTTTTGACTTGTCTTGTCATGGTTACAGTCATTATGGATGACCCTGCACTCCTTGTGGCCTATATAAGGCCCCCATGTACCCCTGACTGAGGCATCATTGAAATCTATTGTCTTGTTGAAACTGTTGTTTCTCCCCTCTGAGTGTTCTCTTTGTTGGAGAGTGCTTGTTTGCTTGTGGACTCAAGTACAACCCTTGTGGACTCAAGGGTTGGAGAAGCTATTTCTGTGGATTCAGGACTTAACGACTTCAAGTAGAGCAAGGCTTGTGGACTCAAGTAGTGTTCCTACACTGTTCCCGTGCTAAGGCTGCGTCAAGTGCGGTCAAGGGGCTGCTGTAGGGCAAGATAGTGGAACACTGGACCCAGAAAATATTCTTGAGTAGGCTTGTTGGTGTCCGCTAAATGTTTGCACAGGTGGATGAGGCACCGATGGTTGAAAGTGGTGTATGCCACCATATGAGGAGGATCTATAGTCTGGAGCTTGATGGCCTTGCTTCAAGTAGAGTTGACATCAAGGAATGAAGCAATTATTTCATATGTTTTGATGATGATTGTTATCCCCACGATAGTGGTGCCGTCCGCCACAATCTATAGTAGAATAAGACTGATTGTTGTAGGCTCCTTGACAGGAGGGAGCGGTCTGGACATTATTTGCCATTGGTGCAGCAGGTGCTTCCATGGTTTCATCGTCACTTCTGAAGTTATCTTAGGAAACCTCAGAGCAAAGATGAGCAAGTAAATCGTCAAAGGATAAGTTCTCATTGCCGAGTAGCGACTCCTGTGCGAAAAGAGCAAAACTTGGAGCCAAGGCCTCAGAGGAACACAAACATAACCGTGCGCTCCGTGGAAAATTCAACCGCATTTACAAGTTCATCCAGAACTTGTCAAAAATCGGAGATATACGCATCCAGGGGTCTAGCTCCCATTTTGATGGAATGGAACCAAGAGGTTAATTCCATGGTACCGGATTCAGATGTTAATAATATTTCAGTAACAAGCTCATCCCAAGCATTCTGAGCTGTATGACAACTTTAGGCGAGGAAATACCTGCTGATCATTCCATTTCCACGACGTGTTATCGGTATGTGGGGGTGGGTGAGATGCCTCCTCAAACTTTGTGCTTTCACGATGGGAACGATCTGGATCTTCCAGATTAGATAGTTAGCTTTGTGAGCTTTAGAGACATTGTTGGCATCGTCCCCACCCTGGTAGCTCGAGGTGTCGTAGCCACCATGGAAGCTCGAGGCATCGTAACCACCGTGGAAGCTCGACGCGTTGGTGGAGGTTGAGCAGGGAGTGCTTCAGTAGGTATTAGTGTGTCCTCAGTGGAGGCACTGACGACGTCATGTAGCCCTGACATTATGAGAAACGAAGAGCAAATGAAAGGGAGAAGAAGGTAAAATAAGCTGGGAGAAGAAGAAATATGGAATGTAGAATAGAATCCCTTAAGTTTTTCCAAAATGAGTTCCGTTATTTATAGATGTGAGAGGAAGGCATTTGAGGCGATGAACTACGACCTTAGAGTCGCCATGCTATGTGGCACTTTGGAGAATGTGGCGCCGCCTGCCAATGGACGTACGACGCCTTGGACGATTTGCACTGGTACGGAGATGGCAGGTAATGAGTGGCTGATATGACAGCGCCAATCGATGCGTGGCTTTCGAGGAGCTTTGGAAGCTTCTCACCAACCGAGGTGACCCTTTGCTTGTAGAGATGCGCCTGTATGTTTGGAGAGACAGTCAGTCGCCATTCCTGCAGGTGGTGGCTTCTCAACGGCCGAGGTGGCATTGTGCTTCTCGAGACACACACCTGTCTATATGGAGAGGCACGTGGTGACCATACTTCCAATTGTTAATGTATTAACACCTCCGATCCCTCTACAGGTGAAGGTGATTTTCTGGACTCCAACTTGCAGCAATTTGTATATTCCAGTGGCGCCTCAGTCCATCATATATACGCATGGAGCGGACTATCAAAAGGCTGTGAGGAATCCCTGACCGACGCCTTCATTTTACACCCATAGTGGGTTGCGGAGTTTTCATTCACCCGACTGCGCTTCACGTCATAACAATATCAAAGGTTCCCAACGGCCTCAATTTTCCACGAATATTTGGCCCTAGCTCGCGGACAACCTATCTGCTAGAAACCTTCATTCTGCCTTGCCATCCTGAATTTCTCTTGTCAACCAACAGCTCCACACAGTCGCAATCACACCAAGCATCCGGGCCTGAGCCCGCAAGTCCGTATTCCCTCCCCTTGTTTCACAATATTGGTTTTGTTTTGTTTTTCACAATATTGGTTTCAGCTCCACACAGTCACAATATGTGATTGCCTCAAGAGAATTGATACTCATAACAGGATTAGCCACGAAAATACAAATAAGGAATTCTTTATTGGTGTTTGTTCTGCTCGTTCACGTTGAGGGTGAAAAGACTCTACTCATCCCCCACTCCGTCGGCCCTCGAGTTGATTGTGTTGGATGATTAGAAGCTAGTCTGTGGCACAACTCTCATGTTGTCTACCTACTACACCGTTAAATTTAAAATTTTTATTCAGACTTTCTCGTTGATTTTAAAATTTACTCATCATTCAAACATTAGCAATACATATCTACATATGTTCTTTGTGGTATAACATGTGCCGCTCGATCGCTCGTTGTGTTACATCAATTATGATGATCCTTATGAGTTTTGCCCATGTTTGCTTAAGGAAATGTTCTTGAAAGTTGTTCCAACACAAACAACAAGAGAATTTCATACCTAGCATGTGAATCCATATTGGATAATCAGCATTCGGGCCAAGCTCAGTCACGTGGAGACCACATTGCTTCCACAGTTAAGACTTTTTTGTGACTGGCATGTTGTGCCTAAAAAGAACCTAAAGCTTTTTATATAATTCTTTCTCACTTATCCTATGGCTTTCAAAAAAATATATAGCCTGGACAACCTTTACCTATAACAATTTTTTAAACATTCATGTAACATAAGCTATAAGACTCTGACCAAAAAATCAAGCTTCCCTCTAGAACTCTCATTCTAATGTAAGATCAAGTCATTTTGTGCATAACTAAAGGCGACCGCAGCATTTGCCAAGAGGCCCACATAGCGTAGTTTAATTATCCGACACTCTCTGCCCTCATCATTCATCGATCTAACATCGCATTCAGTACTGCGGGCATCCAAAAGTATATTAAATTGAATTTCACTTGATTGAATTTACCTCAGCCATCTACTGGCCTCCCATTCAATGAACATCAATCCAACATCGCGACCTGCATTCACTTTTCAGGGTAACAGGAGTGATACTTAAATCACCAGATCCGGAAGCTAGCCAAACGACGAACATGGAACTCGTCTCGCCCATCCTGCTCTCCCTAGGCACTGTGGTGGCCGTCATGCTCATCTTTCTTGCCGTCCTCAGCCATGTTATCAAGCATGGAGGAGCGAGGGTACCAATCAAGGGCCGCCACGTCTTCGTCACCGGAGGGTCCATGGGAATCGGCCTTGACATAGCCAAGCAGGCAGCTGCACAAGGAGCTAGAGTGTCTCTTTTAGCCCGCGGTCGCCAGAAGCTGGAAGAAGCCTGTGACGAGATCCGCCGAGAGACAGGCGTCGACGTTTCAATCTACAGCGTCGACGTGAGAGACGAGGATGGAGTGAGGAAGGCGTTGCAAGAAGCGGGCATCGTTGACGTGTTGGTTTGCAACCAAGGCGTCTTCCTGCCGCGGGAGTTGGTTCAAATGGACATGGGCGAGGTGAAGTACACGCTGGACGTTAACCTCGTTGGCACGTTCAACCTGATACGCCACGCGCTTCCCGCAATGCAGCAGACGGCCAGTTCTACGTTGGCTCCATCGCCATCATCTCCTCCCAGGCCGGCCAGGTACTTTCCCTCATATTTTTTTCCTCCGGAGCAATTTTCTTCTTCGTTTAATCCTTATACTGTTTTTCCATCGTCCATCCTTTTTCGGTTAGCTCGGAGTCTATGGGTACAAGGCTTGGCTTAGGCTTTGCAGCAAGAAGTCATCTCCCACAACATCCGCGTCTGCCTCGCCTGCCCCCGTCGAGACACCGGGTTATATCGATGGTACCTGTCTCTCTCTCTCTCTCTCTCTCTCTCTCTCTCTCTCTCTCTCTCTCTCTCTCTCTCTCTCTCTCTCTCTCTCTCTCTCCCTCCCTCTCATTTCTTCTCTATGTTTATCTGATTATCACTCTCTCTGCCCCTCTCTGTTTATCTGATTCTCTCTTTCTACTTCCCGTTGTTTATCTGATTATCACTCTCTCAGCTTCTCTCTGTTTATCTGATTTTGTTGGGGTTTGTCAGCCCCCCCATTATGAGAATGTGGAGGGGGGGTTGACTAGTCAAGCCCCAATAAGAGGAGTGGGATATGAAAAGACTGAACCCTTCCTGTTGTCTCTTTGTGGGGAAGATGAAAGGGCTTGTTTTGGGGAATATGAAAAGGCTCATGGCTTTTCATATTCCAGACCTTTCACATTCCCTGAACATGTAATTGGCCCTCTATATATAGAGGGAAAACCTGTTCTCAAAGGCAATGCATATGAGTTTTCTGTTCATTCTTCTTGTCTCTTCCTCTCTTCTCCTCTCTCTCCCTTAGTTTGTCTTCATCACTCCTTGATGCTCACTCCCTTGGCTTGGGAGTTGAAGGAGTTGCTCTGCAGCACCACACGAGAAGCTAGTGCCCTGCACCGAGAGACTTGGACGTTGACGTCACGCCGGTGACGTAAGAGGTTCCTATATCTGTCTCTATTCGCCGACTTATCTTTTCCGAGTTGATTCCGCATTTCCACCATAGCGTCTTGGGTCATTGTTCTGTTCAACGAGTTTCAACAGATTTTCTCTCTCTACATCCCATTGTTTATCTGATTCTCTCTCTGCTTCCCACTCTTTATCTGATTCTCTCTTTCTTTCTATCTCCCTCTTTCTCGAATTCTCTGATTATTTCTCTATCTCTCTGGTTCTCTCTCTCTCTTTTCTCTAACTCCCTCTCTCTCTGCTTCTCTCCTTTTCTCTGATTCTCTCTCCTCTCTTTCACTGCCCTTCTCAAACTCTCTCTGTTCATTCTGCATTTGTCTCTCTCGTTCTCTCTCTGTCTCTATCACTCTCTCTCTCCCTCTCTGTCTCTATTTCGCTGTTTCTGTCTCTCTTTCTGGCTATGTATCTCTAGTTTTGACTTTCTAGAGTTGCAGCAAGAAAGATGTTTTCGGAGTTAATGATCGCTCTGGCGTCGTCTACATCTAAGATGGACGTGAAGAATGTGGCCAGGGAGATGCTGGACGGCATCAAGTCAGGGCACTTCTTCGTTCCCTGCAATTGGCAGGGCTTCGCCTTCTCTCTCGCTGGCTCCGACAGAAGCCCCGCCACCTCACCATTGACCGCCCTCTGCGAAGTGTTCTTGGCCGGCGCGTTCCACCTCGGCCTCATCTTCACTATAGGTAAATGGTACAAGAAGACATCTGCCTGGAATGCCAAGATGCGGGCAACAGCCAAGAAACTGAGATCTCTGCATCCGGACTCTATCTGTCACTCTATCTCTCTTTACCTCTCACTCTCCTTCTCCCTCTGTCTCTTTATCTCTTTTTACCTTTCCCTCTTTCTCTATCTTCCCCTCCCTCTGTCTCTTTGTTTCTCTATCTCTATTTACCTCCCTCTCTCTCTACCTTTCCCTATCACTCTGTCTCTCTGTCTCTTCCTCTCACTATTTCCTCTGTCGTTCGATCTTTCTTCCTCTCCCACTATTTCTTTCTCTCTCGCTCGATCTTCTACATCTCTCACTATCTCTGTCTTCTTCGTTCGCTTTCTCTACCTCTCTCTCACTATTTTTTCTCTCTTGTTCACTATAGCAAGTAGCAACATCTCTCTCGCTATCTCTCTCTCTACTTCTCCCTCTCTCTACTTCGCTCTCTCCCGTCCGCTCTCTATCTCTTTCTCTCACTAAGCTAGTTCTGCTGGAGCTGCAGGGATGGATAAGTTTCATGAGCTTACAGCAATTTTGGCTTCGTCTTCGCCGAGGATGGATGTGGAGGACGTGGCCAGAGGAACTCTGGACGGCATCAAGTCGGGGCAGTTCCTCGTTCCCTACAACTGGCATGGGTTCGCCCTCTCTCTCGCTGGCTCCGGCGGAGGCCCGGCCACCTCACCAAGACTGCCCTCTGCGAGCTCGCCTTGGCCGAGAAACAGAGGATGGTATAAGGTTATAAAAAAATGGAATATCGCCGAGAAACAGAGGAAAACAAAGATGCTCTAATGACTCTCAGATAATATATTTCAGAATCCCTTGATGAAATTAAAGAGATAAATTGCCATAGACCGTGATCAAGTTTGATGATTGGAGCGATGTTCGAGTGATACCAAATGGCCCGTCCAAGTTAAATGCAACCGCGGAACAATGAGCCTAAGATAGACATACGTAGAAAGGTCGAAGCGTTTGACAAGTAGAACTCAACCGGCTCTTTTGCCGAACCACAGATGATGTAGATGATCTACATTCGTCGATGATGATGATGTTGCCAAATTAATCATCTACATTCGTCGGTCTGAAGCTTCCTGCTCGTCCTTGTGGAGAAATGACGAAGATATTTAGAGAGAGGAATTGGACTAAGAAAAAGGGCATTGATGTTGTTCCATCATCTGTTTTTTGTCTTGCTTGTTTTTCTCCCCGCAACGGTCATGTCGGTTCCTGATTTACTTTCAATGCTCTCAAAAGTCGGATTTCAGTTGCCATTAATTTAAGATATGGGTTCTTTGGTAGATAATTCATAGGCGGAACCTATATATCTAGGAAAATCTGGAAAGCTTTGATGACATAGTCATGTTGGTTTTCATTTACTCAGTAATCAACCCGAAAATTTTGTATTCGCATTTACTCTATTTATTGAAATGAAATTTAACTGGATGTTACGAGTACCTAATATGAATTGTTCAAAATTCTGATTAACATTTAGAATTCATTTTCAAATTTTGATTAACATCTAACCATCCAAAGGGTGTCCTGCGCTGGCCAGCCATTGGTATACAAAATCTGTGTGATGCCAATTCGCTACTTAAAGACCGTCTCGCATATCCTTCGAATAGGAGTATTTAGAACATGTGCTTAAAGACTAGTGATCTCCGTATTACGATCTCATCATAATTCACTAAGTCCGATCATGTATACATGGACTTCATTATAAGCATCACACGTGCACTATGATGAATATGTTGTATTAATGAACATGGAATGAGATGTGAAATGTGTTATTGGCTTGTCAGCCACATATATTTCCATCCAAATATTCACACACTGAACTGTCTATAAAACTTTAATATTTGATAATAACAAAATTTTTCTATTTTTTTACGGTTAATCATTTTAGTTGATTTTGGAATATAATTTATAAACTTAGTGCAATATCTATCTTAGATAGAATTATTATTGAAATTTATTAAAGTAGTCATAAAATTTGAATTATTTTTCATACCAGTTGGAATGAATCATCATTAAATTTTGGCATGTTTTTGCGTAGAGCATTGATCAGATATTTAATGAGTTCAAATTAAATATTGCCATTAATGTGGTCATATTTTTTACCTTTTTGACTATCATTCACATAAAATATACATCCCAATTTGGAAAAAATCATTTACTACTTACCATTTCATGTTAATTAAAACAAGTTGAAACTTGATTAATAATATAAGATTTCCATAAAAAATAATCAGTGATGAGGGAAAAGGAAATTTGGAAAATGAATGAAAACGGTTAATGCTTCATTTGGTGCTCAATAGAATAAAATGGAAGGACTTCTCATTATTTATACATCAAATGACTTGGTGAAAAATGTTTCACTATTTTTTAGAAATTTTGGAGTCATTACTACTCTGATGCATTTTGGTCAAAATATGGTAGTGGCCATGGCGAAAATGCACAAAATGGAGCCTCACAATTGATAAGCCGAAAAATCACGTAAAATTACGTGGTCGTTGCGCTTTTTAGACTTATGCAATAAATTTATAATTCCCTTAATTACTAAATAAGAATATAGAGCAAGCAAGGGATCGATCCGCAAGGAGGCAACAATTCAGAATTTTCAAACAATTTTTATGAATCAAGTCAAGTAATTTTGAATTTTGCAATATTTAATTCAATTAATATTAAATAATATTCTTAAAATAATCAAAATTAAGTAAAACTTAATTTTGATTTCGGTCAGATAATTCCAGATAAGAATATTATTATTATTTTAAGCTCATAAAAATATAAATTATTAATTTCCCAATTTAATAAAATTTATAATAATTTTCAGAATTAAAATTGGGAAATTAATAATCAAGAAAGTGATTTTTGAATTGGAGTTCAAAATGGATGAATTTTCGGTTCAAATTTAATTTTGGGTTTTTTATATATTAAATTAAATTCCTAAACAATAAAAACCGAAATCTAGAGAGAGAAACAAATCAAATTAACCTAGAGAGAGAAAGTGAAGAAATTGGGGAAAGCCCCAATTTCGACCCTAAATTAAAAATGTAATGAAGCAGAAATGTCCTAAAATGATTAAGAATTAATTATCAAAAGTCAGATCTTGAATCCAAATCAAAAAGAAGTGCTGATGCATTCAAAACATGAATCTAGGGCATGTACATTTCGCCCATGCCAAGGCGTTTTCGAATCGTTCTAGAAGATGATCAAATACAATTCAGAAACTTACAAATTTGATAAAGAGATCCAGATCTGACGACTTCCAGAATGCCTCCTGTGTCCTTCCTGGCCAATTGCTTGGGGAGAGCCTCCAAAAGTGCATTTCACCTTTTTTTTTTCTGACCTCTATTTAAAGATCCAACCGTCCAGATTGTAGAGGAGGAAAAGACGAACCTGACCTCAAAATTTCAGCCCAATCGGAGTTGTAGATCTCAAGATATCGCAGTTTTAGTGAGATCAAATGTGGGCCGTTGGATCTCTTTTATTTTCTCTAAAAAATTGGAATTTCCTATTGGATGGGCTTGATTTTCTCGCTTTCCGTGTTTTGGGACACGTGCACCCTCGTTGTCTGCGTCGGCCGCACTTTCTGACTTTTCAAATCTCTCTCCTCCTATTAAATATCTTTTCTTCTCTCTCCTCTCTAGCCGCTCTACTCTCTCTCCTCTCTCTTCCGCTTTTCTCTCTCTCTTTTAATCACTCTATTTGACTTTTCCTATCTCTCTCCTCTCTTCTCTCCTTTCTTATTTAATTAATATATCCCTTCATTCGCCCGAATTTCGGGCGAATGACGTGGATATTCATTTTAAATGCATTTAAAATGCAAAATAAATAATCAATATATTATGTAATTAAATAAAAATCATTTCTTGCCTAAATAATGGTCAGAAAAATTCAGAAAAATTCATAAAAATATGGGAAAAATTCAGAAAAATCAGGAGATGATTTACTGACCTTAAACCAAGCAAATAAAATCATGTAAAAATATTTCTTCACTGAAACAATGTCAAATTCCATGTAAAAAAATGATAAAAAATATGAAATAATAGGAAAACGACATGTTAATTGATTTCAATGTATTTTATCATGATAACATGCAAATATGACCATTAAAACACATAAATAGAATGTATAATTCAGTAATTAAGTATATTAATTTGCATGTTATCAACAATCAAGGAATAAAAGTTAGATTATATGGGTATAAGTCATTTCAAGACAACTTTGTCTGTCCTAGACACATGCATGTACGTGTCATGATCAAGCCCAAGAGATGAATTGGTCCCTCCCCTTCACTTCCACATGGATGCTGATAATCTCAATTTTAGGGTTAAAATTCGTTGTTGGTGATTGAGATTATTCAATGAAAATATATTTAACCGTACTTAAAAATACTTAGTCAGTGATGAGTATGGATCGTCTCCACAGGGAACGATGAGGACGTGAGCTAGTGATAAAAGATATGTAATTATAAGCTAATTTAGCTTAAAGAAAAGAGTAAGTGATTGTGATGGATATGACGATGAACGACGATATGGACGAGGATGGTGGTTGGATATGGAGTGGTTCGATGGCAAGGATGGAGAGATGAGAGAATGGGAGCATAAGTAAATGAAGTGATAAATGAAATATTGATAAAAAACTATAACTATGATAACGATGATGTTGGGAGAGAAACAACCTAAGGAGAAGACACTTATCTTAGATCCTTACATTCCGCAAGTAACACGGCAATTTGCGAGTGTCGGTAAGCTCTTCTCTTATGTCTCTTCCCACACACCCAAGACACCAAGAACACTCTAGATGGATCTCAAAACTCACCATCTTTCAATTAGCCCACAAAAGTAGGAAGCAAGTTCAAGATGATTTTTACAATGATCTAGGCCTCTATTTATAGATCGGAGGGTATAGGCAGAAAGAGGAGGGGAAGATAAAAAGTTATGGCAGTTGGAAGTTGAAGCAATCCTAGCCTTTAATTTATTCTCTCTTCTCATCAATGTCATCGGTTCCGTGCCTGTTAAGACGTCAAAGCACTTGGTATTCTGTGGCTTTTCATATTTTGTGGCTTTTCGTATTCCATGGCTTTTCATATTCCGTCGGTTTTCATATTCTGTGCCTTTTTGTAGTCCGTGGCCTTTCGTATTCCATGGATTTTCGCGTTTCGTGCCACATGTACATGACAAAAGGACAAAAAACAAAAAAATCTATTTCTCGATGCTGACGTGGCGTCGCATCGACGTGCCACATCACCCTATGCCATAAAAAACCAAATACTTAAAATTTCATATTAAATAAAATAAAAGCCCAAAAAATACGTATAAATATACATAATTTGAGTAAAAAAAATCATATCTTTCCAAAATTAATATCAAACATTTCCAGAAAAATCATATTCTATCTCAAAAAGTTATATTATTTTAGAATATATTGTTAGAAAAATCCTATAAAATACAAAAAAATTCAGAAATCTGTTCTAAAAATAAATTTAACCTTTTTAAGCTTGATAACATGCAAATATGAGTAATTTAATGCATAAAGACACATAAATATAATAATATAAGGCACTAGAAATGCATGTTATCAGATGCCACGAGCCATGAATGTGAGCTAATGGGGAGTCCATTAATCCAATATTTTCTTCATCATGATTTTGATGTACATATCTGTTTATTAATATTGTTGATATATGACAAGTGGCCTCAGTCCTTTGCCACTTTCTAGTATTAAAATCCATTTACATTATGGCAATATCTTGTCCAGATATGTTTAATAGCTGTTATAGTGCCAATCTCCATCCAGTATCCAAAAGTGTCCTCAAAAGTTGTGGTTTTCCTGGATATTGGATATTAGAGTGTATGATATAGGAACTCTAATTGCTTCCCATCTCGGGTAACGACAATGTTTGCTGTGATCTCTCCAATCAATTAATCTCTTTGGGGTGAAGATGACGAGACATCATCCGTAAAATTTGGAGACAGACTACTACCTATCATCCATTCAGTCCCATACCTTCAGTAGTCCACCCTAACCTCAGAAAGGGAAAATGAGCGACGACTTTCGAGCTTTATGTGCCATTCTGTTCCATCATCGAGTGCCAGTGATTTATTCTAGTTTATGACCATCCTCTGCCCGATCAGTTATCCATGATGTACAACCCCTTGAGAGGGAACTATAGACTCAATGATGGATGGCTGACACGAGGACTATTAGGGTTGAACATTTAGGATCGAGGACGGATTTTACCAGAATGAACCAGGACCGCAGGTCCTCCATTTGAGGGTGGACCAATTTATCAGACACGTTTAGTTCCAAGGGACAAACAGGACCAAACTGGAAGTAAATTACTAACTATTTACTCAATATTTTTTATAAAATAAAAAATATATCAAATCTAACTCGGCGCAAAGGTTTCTATTGATTTCAGCGTAGCCGTCATATATCTGACCATCTGTGGGCACCTATGTAGAGAATATTTGACATAACCACGAACATACATTTTCTACTTTGACATAGACATCGAGTAGTGAACCGGACAGGTACCAAATAAGAACGGACCGGAACTGGACCAAAGATTGTATTTTTTGTCGTCCCATTCCGTCCTTGCAACCCAAGATAGTATTCTTTATCACCTCGGTTGGTCGACAATTTTATGTCAAAGGGACAAACAAGACCAGAACCGGAAGTAAATTACTTACCATTCACTCAATATTTTTTGTAAAATTCAAAATAATATTTTTTACTTACTAACTCGCCGCAAAGGTTTCTATTGATCTCAGTGCAGCCGCCATATATTTGACCATTCGTGGGCACCCACTCGACGAAGAGCATATTCAAAATAACCATGAACATAAATTTTTTACTTTGACTTAGACATAGACTAGTCAACCGGATCGGTACCGAGCAAGGACGGACCGGAACCGGACTAAAGTTTAGCAAAGGTTTAGGTATTTGCTAAAAACCCTGACCGGCAAGCCCTAATGTGGATTCTACTTTTCGTCATCGTCTCGTTCCGTTCCGTTCCGTCCTTGCAGCCCAAGATTGTATTTCTTTTCCCCGACCGTTGTCTTCTCATCTTCTGTGGACGTCCAATGGCGACTGTGCTGCCGGCTAAGGCGGCGAATCCACGCCTCTACGGCGCTCGGCGGCGGAAATTGGCGGCGCCGCCGCCGCTCTCTTCCTCTGCGGCGGCGTTTTCCGGCGGGCAGCGATCAAGGGAGGTCGCCCGAGGTCGAAGATTGCAAATTCACGCCGTAGGAAGACCTTTCCCCTTGCCGGAGCTCGGCGACGAGAAGGATGATCCTGAAGGAGCTTCCATGAACGTCGGCTCTCTCCGCCTCTTCGTCGACCAAAACATCGGGAAATGGAACGGATCTTTCTACGTGAGAGACCTCCCTGACTCAATCTCTCCGTAGCGTTGATGAATTTTGCGGTTTTTCGATGAAAATTTGCTTCATTTTCTTGTTTGCTCCTCTGGTTTTGGCTATAATTTGATCCGAGCCGCGAGCTCATTCTTAATAGGGTTCGTGGGCACCTCGAAATCGATGATGAAGTTCACTCTCTCGTATTGTTTTTTTCTCTGATTATTGCAGCAATTCGATCCTCGGGGGAATGTTCTTCAGAACGTGGCGACCAGGCTGTCGGCGAGCTCCTACGGGGAAGATGATCTCATCAGCTTGATACAGACGTAAGATTTTTGGTTATTTATTAAATGGTTCTCTGATGAATTCTAACAAAATAGATGGGAATTTTTTAGGCTGTACATAAAGCAGGCGCCCTCTAAAACTTTCTCTCCGGAGGACGATGGAGGACCAGAGTGGATAGAGTACAAGATCAAGGAGACTAATATCTTCACTGCAGACAAATACCAGCAGGTGAAATTTAGGGTTTTATTGCAAGAAAAACCCAAGAATTATTGCTGAATTAGAGGAAATTATGGTTTTTGATGGATCCTTCTTGGTAGTCTACAGATTAGCTTCTTCCCTGAACAGAAGGCGTTTGCCTTGAGGTATCAAACAGCTGGGATGTTGGAAACTGTTCTTAGAGCTGGTGTTCTTGGGGAAGATGACACTGGAGAGGAGTCCCCCAGGTGTGTCAGTTACTGTGAAGATGAATAATAACATATGTGTGGGTTATTTTTATCAGTTTTTCGTCATCAGTCCAAAATCATTGATCTTCAACCTCATTGCAACCAGTGTTCACCATCTATGTCATGGGATGAGGTATGAGGAAAAAATCGTCATCATCATCCTAGCCATAGGCGAAAGATGAGAATAACGATGACTCGTCATCATTCTTTGTCATCTGAAAGCATAAAAACAGATAATGTGATGCGAGAATGATGACGCATTATTATCGTGATTGACCAACTATATCCAGATGAAGGGTGATGTTGCTGATGAATTCATCATCGTCATCTCCATGAAAAAAAGGATGAGGATGATGATGAATCATCATTGTCCGTACTTCCTTGTCAGCGGCAAAGGCGATCTCTGGTTACAACCAAACGAGGTACATTTGGATTTAACCGCAACCAAGATCCTGTCAATGGAATTATTTCAAGTCTGTTTTGTATTTAAGAAATTCCTTATGGGGATATTTGAAAATGTTTGCGGTTCGCTAAGTAACTGGGGTTTTATGCAGGGGCTTGATGCTTCCCTCTCGTCGGCCAGCCCTTGTATGTGAAAACTGTCTCAACTCAATCAAAGGGGACTCGAGAGCAAGGGCCTTTCATGTACTTGATCCAAAGGGTATCCCTGAGATGTTTCTTATATTTCTAGAAGGAAAAGAAAGCAATGCACCTGACATTTTTTCGACCAACGATCAAATGGTACGGAGATGGAATAAATTCTTCAGTTTCATTCATTCACTGAATGATAAATCACGATTTTATGTGCAAAAATTTGGAAAAGTGAAACCAAGATGAGGTACGATTTGATTATTTAGTGCCAACCAAAAATAGGTTTGGCAGATGATGACGAATTTGGCATCGTTATTGTCATCCCTGAATCTAGTCATCGTTATCCATGTGTGAGCTTGAATGAATGATGACGACAACGATTCATCAGAAAATTGGACGGTGATGCCAGGCCTTGGAAACCTGATGAAAGTGATGATGATGATTTTTCATGGACATCCTCACCATCCACTCATCATCGTTATACTGGGGAGATGATAAAAAACTTGACATTGCCATATTCATCTGAAAATCTTGTCAAATTTTCGTCCATGTTTGAAACCTGGACGAATGACGGTCATGATTTGTCAGAAACAAGTGGACGAAGATGACGGTAACAACTTGTCATTGTCATCGTCCACTTGTCATCATCATTGTTAACACCAATTTCTATCCAAACTCGTTATACAGAATCAATCCTTTATTCCAAAGCATGTGGAGAGTGGAATCAGATTCAGAAATCAGTGATAAAATAGTTCAAAAAAAAAGAAATCCGTGATAAATATTTTATTCACAAAAAATTCGGTGACAAATTTTTTTCAAAAATAAACAAATCAGTGACTAAAAGAATCAAAGAAGCTTTTATTGTGCCGTTCGGTTATATTGTCATGAATGCTATTTCAGTGTTTAGAGTTATACTGGCTAATCTTTTGTTCTCATCCGTTCCCATTTCTAAAACACATTTGTTAATATATATATATATATATATATATATATATATATATATATATATATATATATATATATTTTACATGAACAGGATAGTAAAGACAGGCTGGCTCCATTTCTTGGGCGATGGGAAGGTCGTTCTTTGACCAAAAGAAGCGGGCTATACGGCTCAACCATGAAAGAAGCAGATGTAGTTTCATTGCTGGAGGTTGATGAACAAGGCCGGCTTGTTCAGGTTTGGGCCACATCTTTATCTTGCCATTTAATATTGAAAAGTATCTTTTTTTTTTGGAAGAAATATTGAAAAGTATCTAGTAATTCATCTATATTCCAAAAAGTCTTTTTTTATGTGTTATTCAGAAGATTTCAGCGACTATTGATCATTCATGTTTGACTGATTGGCTTTGTTTGGGGTCAGGACATAACGTCGAAGACGAGCAGTAGTCCCTCCAAAGTCCACTGGACCGGCGAGATCTCCGGCAACATGGCGATCTTCGAGGGGGGGTATCAGCTGACTTGGCTGCCAGGTGGCATGTATGTGGGCTGCCCATGTGACGTCAGCAGGTGTGTTGCAGAGATGCAGTCTTTCCATTTGGAGTTCTGCTGGATGGAGTCCTCAAATCAACGGCAGAGACTCGTCCGGACGTATGATTCTCAGGGTTTGCCGGTGTCCTCCACCTATTTCTTGGAAACCAAGGCCTGATTATCCTTCAGGTTATTCTTTTTCCTCTTGAAAATTAAAATCTTGAATGAAAGTCTTTTGGCCTGATATTTCCTTCTCTTCAGTAAATAAAACTATTTCTTCTTTTTTCTTGGCAATTGAAATTTTTGTGCAATTGAAATTTTTGGGGGTTTAGTAAACTTTTCCACTCAAGTTACTTTCATAAAACTATTTCTTGGCAGGACCTTTCTAGGCTTGAAGGGGTTAAAAATTTCTGCATTTGATGTCTTCTTTCTTCCTTTTTCTCTCCTGTCTTGCTGTCTACTTTGTATTTCTGCTGTTTCTCTCTCTTCAGCTGTTATGTTTTTGGGGCAAACACATGTTTTTTTGAGTATCATGATGAATACATATGAGTAGAATTTTCATCACATTCGTTAAACTTTCATGTGCTGATTTTTAAGGTAATACTACTTAAATATCATAGTGAATCATTATCAATATTTTTCTCTGTCGAAATCATTAAAATTTTCTGACCTGACGTACAAGGTGTCAATACATGAATTGTGGCGAATTCTTATGACTTGAATAATTCCTCTTATTCGTAATAATTTCATGAACTGATTTTATAATGTGGTGCTCTTTAAAAATCATAATGACTTCATATCAATAATTATTTCCCCGCAAATTCGTTAAATTTTCATGAGCTGATTTACAGGGCGTTAATACATGATTGTCATAGTGAATTCTCATGAATATAATAATTACTCAAAGTTCGTACTAATCTCATGAGCTGATATATGAGGTAATACTCTTTAAATGTCATAAAAATTAAATGTCATACTAAATTCATATAAAAAAATTCCGCCTAAAATTCATTGTAATTAGTTTTTCCCGTCAAATTCGTTAAATTTCATGAGCTGATTTACAAGGCGTTACTACATGAATATTGTAGTGAACTATTAGGTGATTTATTAGTAAAATTTCATCAGCTGATTTATTAGGTGGTGCTCTTTAAATATCATACTGAGTAAATGAATATTGTAGTGAATTATTCAAGAGAATAATTTATCAAATTAATAATACTTTCTTGAGCTGATTGACAAGTTTCTTTAAATATCATACTGAGTTGATATCAATAATTGTTAACCCTCAAATTCGTTAAATTTTCATGAGCTGATTTACAAGGCATTATCACATGAATATCACGATGAATTCTTACCAAAAGAATAATTTCTCATATTCGTAATAATTTCAAGAGATGAATCATACGGTGGTACTTTTTGTATTTCGTACTTAATTCATATCAATAATTGTTTCACCTCAAATCCATTAAACTTTCATGAGCTGTTTTTCAAAGCGTTTGCTCATGAATAACGAAGTGCATTCTTATGAATAGAATAATTCCTTAAATTCGTAATAATTTATGAGTTCATTTATAAAATGGTAAAAAATTTAACTATCATATCAAGTTCATAATTGTTTCATTAACTATCATGGTCGTTCCCGTATCCATTAGTGTGGAGAGACATTAAGGATAGATAGTGGGTGCTCTTTAGTAGAAAGAGTTCACTGAATTGATCCGTACAAATGCCTGAATGGTATTATACCGAACAGTCAATCAGGTTGATTCACGTCACGGTTGTGTAAGTGGTCCTTAGACTTGAAACACCAAAGATATCTTGTGGACGTACGGTTGTACTTTGGTAATGGCCAACGAGTCTCTAATCATGGGATTCTAAATGGTCTTAGTTCAGGTGCATCAAGAAGTTCACGAAGGCGATTGAGTGGTCAAGATGGGATTATCCACCCTCAATATAAGAGGTGATAGCTCAAGGGAGATGATGCAATGAAGTCCTTGGCCAAGGTAGTGAAATATTGTAGAAGAGTTCTCCGATGATTTTCGAATGCGTCAATACTAACTCGGATGATCAATTAGGGTTTGATAGTAGACCATACCCTGAGTTGTCCAAGGAGCGTCAAGTGGATGAGAGATTATACATACACAATAATCAATGATAAACAAGTTCCATGAGTGAGTCGATACACACTCCTTTGTATCTTCTAGGGCACGAGGTGTAGCTTGGCACCCCAAGTGTCAGAGACTCGACTTATTGATTGGGTTAAATTGATCCAACATTAATTAATTTATATGATGATATAGTTAATTAATTTGTAAGGCCAATAAAGGTTATTGGGCCTTTGGAGTCGTTAACTAGACCGATACATGGGCCTAGAGGGTCACACGCAAAAGGTCTTTTGGACGTCAAAAGATAAACTTAAGTTTTGGGGATTTTATGAAAAATAGCCTCAGAGTATAAATAGGGAAGGCCCTGAGCGAAATTTTTCAGTGGCCTTTCCCATTCTTCTCCCAACACTCCCTCTCCCTCCCCGATGTGATCGTGACGACGTAACGACGACGACGGAGAAAGAACGGGACTCGTCAACGAGAAGGAGGAGATCTGATGTGCCGAGGACCACGTGGATACGTCTAGAGGCTGCACATGTGAGCAGCTCGACTCGGCTCCCTCCAGGATCCAAGAAATCATGGATGCGATCCATGGAGAGGTACTTAGTTTAATATTTTTGTTGATGTCGTTCGACTCGTTCAAGTCTTCCGCTGCGAATCATTTTGTTTTGTTCATCCATGTCAAGGCCTCGAGAACCCAAGATATTTAACAGCCAACATTTGCATCAGATGTCACCCACTTCTTTCATAGAGAGGATATATAATGTCACGTGAATAAAGGCATGTGCCAAGCATATGTGTTGAGATTTGGTGGCCTTGATTAACTAAACCCAAGATAGATTGTGCAGCAGAATATTGGCTCAAATGCATATATGAAAACCAAGACATAGAAAACCTAAAAAACACATTTATATGGATCAGATTTGTGACTTCCTAATTCCTAAAGGAGCATCTCCAAAACATTCACACAAATGACCTCTAGACGTATTCACATGACCTTTAGAATGGTATATATCCTATTATTATCTCACATTGTGTGGCGACAAGTTCAATTTCTATCTGTCTATTCTCACTAAAAGATACACTTGGGGAAAAAAAAGAGAAGACATAGAAGTGCACTTAAGATGATTCGCATGTATCAAATGAGAGTGTCGGCCTATATTTATAATCTGGGATATTTTTCATAAAATATTGTGGTAAATTTTCTTCAAACTTACATTCTCTAGGAACATTCAACAAAATTCCCGAAAAGCAGAGTATAGCCACCAACATCAAAAAATTTTGTGGGACCTTCGAGGCCAATGTATCAATATAGTTTATGACTTCAATGGACCATAACATTATTAATCAATAATGCCAATCAATGATTTAACACGATTAATTGTCTAGGTTGTAGTCCCATGGGGTGCCAAGCTACTCCTTGTTTCCTATAAGATAGAAAGGAGCATGTTAAATTTCTCAAGGAGCCTTTACTGTCACTGGCTACCATGGATGTATAAACCTTCATCTGCGTGGGACTTCTACGGTTCTAAGGTCTTGATTGATAAAATCTGAATGGTTCATGCAACTAAAGACCGAGAATATAATCATAATGACATTCTAAAACCTATGATCAAATTATGTGTGCACATATCAGATCTATGAATTTTTTATACTTGGAGTCAGACAGGTAGGGTTAATCATGTGTTCAGCCACTAGACATGTCTTCACAATCCCTTTCACATTGAATATCCTCCATCCTCTTAGGAAACCCTATTATCATTCCACGATCCTCATTATGTAGTTATTGTGTCATTAGATGTGTAGAGGAACTAAGGGGATAATGGAAAGAAGGATGGGGAACCTGAACAATTTTGGCCTAGTTGAATTACATTCAGGGCCTTTACTTAATTGTAGCAAGTGAGAATTTTTTAAGCCACAACGTATGGTATATTTTTTGAAGTCCAAAAGTCTATTTGTGTGTGACCCTTTAAACCCATATATCATTCTATTTAACGAGTTTAGTGACCTGATAACCTAAAATACCTTTCCAAGTTGATTGTCTATAACACCATATAGATTTTATCACATTGAATTTTCCCATTTGAAGGATTGAGGCCACAACCCATGGGTTTCCAAGCTACGCCTTGTGATCTAGAATATAAAAATGAGAATGTTACTCACTTGTATAACCTTTTTGTCATAAGTTACCATTTACACTTTGTACACCTCGTGTTTTAAAAGATCCCAACCTGCTTGAAATTCCTAAGATAATTTTAGAAACGGTGAACTATTAAACCCTGCTCTGTCATCCAAGTTAGTACTAGTGCATTCAAAATCATTAGAGATGTTTTCTTTGGAGCTCCACTGCTTTTGGCAAAGAACTCCATCATATTGTCTTCTTTGAGCTATATCCTCTTATATTGAGGGTCGAAATTTCCATCTTGATCACTTAATTATGTTCAGGAACGTCTTGTTGCGTTGAAGCTAACAAACTCTGCAATTTCATGAATAGAAACTCATAGATGCCTTTGGATTGAAACTCATGTTAAAGTACAACTGCCTATCCAAAATAGGCATTTGATGTCTCAATTTGAAGGAACACATATAAAACTGTGGCCTAAATCAAATGATTGTGAGTTTGGTATAATATCATATAGGATTCACAAGGATTGATCCAATAACTCTTTGCTAAAGAGCACCCACAATCTATCTTAAGTGTCTCCATGTTAATTGCTACAGAATTGGCCATACTCATCATATTAGAGAGATTAGATAGTGTGACTTCATTGGGTATCCTTTGAATATGATTATTAAAAAACTTATCTGTAGAGTAATGACCAGCACATTTGATATCATCACAATTCACTTAAACGTTGTACTTAGTCTTGAATATCAATTATAATCATCACATATTAATCGTAGTGAATATAATTGTATCGATGAAATATTTAAGGATACGTGAAATGTGTGATTGGCTTTTGTGGTACACATATATTTCAAACAATATGTTATCGAATGATCCTTTACTACATATATGATGCTCACCTGTTACAATACCATTGTTGCGGCCTATTTTGAAATCAGATAATCGGAGGCTTGGAGACATGTTCTTGTTTGTTACTAAACAGGCAGCCAATGCTCATATGTGATGATGTGTGAAGACATTATGTCACTTTTGAGAAATAATAGAAGTAAAGATATCCAACCTAAATTCAAAAGCTTAGAATCATAAAGTTATTGAAATCAAAACATGATATTCAATAGTAATAACATAGTATTTTAGAAATCAGTTAGTTATAATACTAGTATGCAGTTAGAACTGTACTCTGTATTATCACAACACTAATAATACATTTTTATCAATTAAGATATCTGAAATCTCTAGATTCTAAACTATTAATTGGTTTCAGACATCGGTTGAATGTTGATATAGAGATGGATGGGAGATCAGGTACCTGTTGGGTGCCGATATAGAGATGGATGTTGATATCAGATATCAGTTGGATGTTGATATATAAAATAGATGGCGATATCAGATATCGGTTGGATGCCGATATAGAGATGGATGGTGATATCAGATACCGGTTGCTACAACACCACAACCAGTCTACCACTACTCTTTTTTTACTTTAATTAGCATAATTTTTGTCATTTTCTGGACAAAAAAAAGAAAAAATTCAAAATCATTTGAAAAACTATAAATATTCGCTCGTCAGTCGTAACCGCTTGCAGACTTCAGAAGACTGCAAGCGAGAGGAATGTCGACTGCAGGAGACGAGAGGAAGGAAACCAGCGGCGATTCCGGCATTGATCGTGGGAGGCGACTTCGATGCATCGTGAAGCTCGGTAACACTCCATATCTTGTTCTATGATGCGAGATCTCGTGGATTTACGTTTTTTTGTGTAAAGTTCGGCTTATATTCGACCGAATGATGATTTCTTCTTTGAGGAACTGAGATTCCTGCTAAGGCTGGACAGATTTGATGCATAGATCCGGTTTTCTGGTTTTATGGCTCTCGGAGGCAGATTTTGGGGGTTTTATGCGCACGATTTATTTTGAAATGGTGGCAGAACGCGGCGGCCGCGATGATGTTGGTGTTTTGCGAGTACTCATTCTTCACGAAATCGATTCGTCGGCTGAATTTAATATTGTGTGAGAATTATGTTTTTTCTTCTATCAGGCGGTGCCGCCGTCACTTGCAAAGGCGAAGTAGAGAAGATAAATGATGAAGCTCTGCGAGAGGTGTCTTCTCATCTGAGAGAAGCTTTAATGGGATATAGGTCTGAAACAGAGGTTCTTAGTATGGACTGGAGTAGACGGTCTGGGGCCGCTGAAATGGATCAAATCGAGGAGTTTGATGGCTATTCGATACCAAATATGGAAAATTTCATCATTGTTCATGGAGCAGGTAAACTATTTGCATTCATCTCCGTTAAATGGATTAGTTGAATCTTACTTTCGTTCTGAATTGCTTCTGACGGTGGAAATTCTACAGCATGATCTCATACTGTGAATGCTGCTCTCTGTGGCATGAAGCAATTACTGTTTTTATCATTGTTTGGCCATTTGATCGGCCGGATCAGGACCAGATCGATAGAGCCAATAAATTGAACGGCCTTAGTCGATGATAAGATCGGCTGGACTGATCGATCAGTTGACCAACTCGTAAGATTGGATTGGCCGACTCGCATTTATCTTGATCCGGCAGATCAGTCTGATCAACCGTATTGAAATCGGCTACAGAGTTGATCGATCAGGCAGCCTTGATCGATGATCAGATCAGCACGACTGGATCAAGATCAGATCAAGATGGCATATCCAATCAAGAGAGCTGTTTGACCGATCGATCAGCAGATTCTGTCTGGCCAACTAAGTGGAAGGGTCTATTCGGGCGCCACAGTGGGGAGCCTGATTGATCTTGAAATAAAAAAACAAACTTTCAATACTACGATATCTACCCCTAATGTCTCAATCACCGAATGTCAAATAATCATCCTAATTGTTAAATATTACACCTTTGTCTGGTCGTATTGAATTATTAAGCGCTAATCTGGTGAAATCAACATTAACAATTGTCATATCATAATTATCATAATTGGAAAAACAAAATTGAGAACATGATTTGTACGTCATCGTTTAATCTAGTAGCAGACGTGGGTTATTCCCTTTGTAAAAAACTGAAACTCGTTCCATTGGTCGATGATCTACGGTGTAAATTTCATTTTGATGGATTTTTTACGACCCGTTTAAAATGCGGCTATCTGGCTGATCAAGGATCGGTTCGACCCTTGATCAAATAGTCAATTGATCCTGTGGGCAATGCCAATTATCCAATTATTTTTAAAGAAAAATTTGATTATCCAATAGAATAAGGATATGAGAGCTCAGATTGGATCATCATGCAGGATGAACATTCGAGACCAATCACACTCAAGACACACCCTACTTGCTTCAATTTCTGCTGTTTTCATGAATAAATCGAAGTCTGTCTTATTGGAGATTCAACTAACATTGATGTCTTCGTATACTTAGAAAAAACATTGATGTCTTCGTATACTAAAAAAACATTGATATCTTCGTATACTATAAAAAACATTGATGTCTTCTTCTTTTGAGTAAAACTAAGGTTTTCCCAATTACTCACCCGTGCACTATTTAGCTTGTAGTGGATAGCTTTCATCCAATAATTTAGCGGTATTAAAACCACCGAATTCGAATTGTTGAGTGTCCCATTGTTTATCTGTAAAATTAGTTAGAGAAGAAGTCGTGTCAAGGGTTAGGAACTCCGTTCTGTCCCATTAACAGTCACCGTTTCCGTTCTCTCCGTTGTATATTACCATTGTAATATCTTATTTGGGTCCAACAGACTCAATAAGGCAAGATAAATATCGATGTAATACCCTGAAAGGGTTAACGGGATTTTTCCCTCAAGAAAAAGGAACGTGGATTCTTCTTCTTTCTTCTTCTTTCTTCTTCTCTCTTCTCCTCTCACCATCTCTCTCTGTTTGCTTACATCTGATCGTCTACTGCCTAAGGAGAGCTTCTACTGCATCTCTCTTGCTTGCTCTTGCATTGCCTGAGTAAAGGACGTCTGCTGCACGTCTGCTGCACTTCTACCTACAGTCTATACATTTCCCTTCAAGTCGCAAATATTTCCATGATTTCGCTCAATCATAATCATTTTGGAGAAAATAAGTTGGAGGCACAAAGATTTCTCTGAATATTTTTGTACGATATTTAATTAAATTATAAATCTCCTTAATATTTAAATTCAATATTATTTTCAGTCTTTTCCTATTACATCTGTTTCTGACTTGTTGGTCGATTAAAGCAAACGTAAATTATTTCCTCTTCTTTAGGTTCATTTGGGCACTTTCAGGCGAGCAAGTCCGGCGTCCACAAAGGACACTTGCATTTGCCCATTGTCAAAGCTGGCTTTGTAGCAACACGGATTTCAGTATGTTTTCTGCAGCCAAGGATTTTTAAATACGGTGGATCATTTTTTTATCATATTTCTGCTATATTATATAAATGTCTACTTTTCTTCAAAAAAATATATTTAAATGTCTACTCAAATCATGCGAGTCTGCACTACTTTAAGATTCCTTTTTGTAAACTCTGTTTAAATATTTTATTTTTATTTATTTATTCTACGTTACCCTTTTGATCCATAAGGTGATGCAGATGTGTATGTGGTCTGCAGTTACCATTCTAGTTTTTTGACTCAAGTTTTCATACTAGCTTTTCATTGGGGTCTTATTTCTTATTTTGAATGAAATTGATAAATGTCTCATGCAATTTTATATTTCTGAATCTCCTAGCCACCTTCCTTGACCTATCGTCTTTGTCCTACTCGGTTATTTTCTAGGGTTTTGAACGTTGCGGTTCTTATCTCAGTTGCATTAAATAATAGTCCAGCTGAATCGGTTTATTTAGCTTGTCTCTGAATAATTTCTTACCTTCCTGGGAATTTTAATAGGATGAAAATATCTTTACGTGTTATCACTCGTCTATTCCTGCAGGTTACATCACTATGTCTCGCAATTGTGAGAGCTCTTGCCAGAGGTCCGAAATTTAGTTTTTATTATTATTTCTTGTTAACTTATCCTTTCTTGGCCAAAATTCATCCTCAAAATGATCCGAAATGGTCCTCAAAATTCATCCTTTCTTGGCCATTTAAGATAACTGAGGACATGCAAAATTCTTATGCCCATAAATTTGGGGGTTTTTTGGCAGAGGGAATGCCAGCAATTGGAATGCCGCCATTTGCTTCTGGATGGGAGACAACAGACAGAAATGTCAGATACAGTATAATAATCAATCTGTTTATTCCTTCTTTTCATATAATCTAGAATTTTGGTTTGTCGATCCAAACAAGTATATAACTTAATATCAGAATTCTGCATTCAGTAATTAATACTTGATCATTACAGGTTGCTTCAGCACATCTTCTCCCCATAACTCGGGCTCTCGAATCCGGCCTCATTCCTGTAAGTGCTAAATAGTAGAAATCATCTTATGCCCCAAGGGTATCTCTGTCATTTCAACCACCATGGGCAGCGGTATTGTCATCGGTTACCTTTTAGGATAGTTTCCTTTAGTAGTCGTAGCACTCTTCTTCCTATTTGTATCAATTTTAGGGATGATAATATCTTTGCCCCAGACCCCCTCTTAGGGCTAACCGTGTCTTTTCCCTTATGCATGTTTCCCTTTAAATAGGGTGCTCTCCCTTTAGGAGGGCAGCCAGGGAAGTATTTGCAATTAGAAGTACTCGTTCTTCCTCCTTCTGCGTCTGAGGTTCTCCTCTTCCCCATTGATCCCCGTCCCTCGTGATCGCTCTCCTCTCCACTGCGTCTTCAAGCGGCTTGTCCTTGGCCGATCCCTACCCCTCTACTCGGCCTCTCCCCAACCATTCCCTTCCTTTTCTTCATACCGGGAACTCTCTTTATTGTCAAATTACATTGGAGACGATATGTCCCCAACGGGTTCTTATCATAGTTGTAGCTCTTTTCTTCGTATCTGTATCAATTTTAGAGGTGATGATATCTTTGCACATGATTTATCATCTGCCAGAAATAAAAAAAATTATCAATTTTTTCCGGCTTCCATACATCAAGGTTTCTATCAATTCTCTGAAAAAAATTTAAATGAGGCATGCAAAACGATGAAGCTGGAGGATCTTTTTAAAGATTGGCATCCATGAAGATGATTGTTATGTTTCTATATCCCCAAGGGTATCTTCGGCGCTCTAAGACCATTAGGGGCATCTAATATTTTGGTCCACCGGGGGCACTCTTGTCATTTTCCCTTGAGTAGGGCAGCCAAGAAGTATCAAGAAATGAAGCTGTTTGGCTGTTCGACCAAGTCCATCTCGCTGTTATCTTCTCTCTGGTGACATCCAACCCATCAAACCTCTTTCTAGGAAATGTGCATTCCTCTAGACTTCCTGATACGATCCCAGTTAGTTAGGAAATAAAAGAGTATAAATAAGGAGCGAAGGGGGAGAAGAAGAGCACGGAGCATTTCGGGTTTCTTGAGCAAGGGGTCGGGAGGAGCAGAGCTGCATTCGGCGAGCTGCCTCTACGGTGATCTTGAGAAGAAGATTCGAAGGCGACGTGGACTTGTACCAGAGTACGAGGAGCGGAATCAAGATCCTTCTGTAAGTCTTAAATTCCAGCAGTTGCTTTTACCATTTGGGACTGCATCTTATCATTGGTATCAGAGCCGCGATCTTGGCTTTCCAATGACGTTGAAAGAGGTGGAAGCGAGATTGGAGGCGAAGGAGGTGGAAATGGGCGAAATGAAAGAGGAACAAAAGAGGTTAGGGGAAGAAATGAAATTGTTGCGAGATGAAGCAAAGGAAAATGGTGAAATGCTAAGGCAAGTGCTCAGAAGTCTAGCTATGCTGAATCAAGGTAATGCACCAGAAGAACGACCAGTATGGACGCCGCCAGACAAGCAAGAAGAAAGGGAAGAGTCCTACAATGGAATACGTGGATACCAGGAAGGAAGCGCCCATAGATAATGCAAATCGAGCACAAATGCAGCTAGCCAGAAGTAAGATGGAAGCACCTAAGTTTCGGGGAGATGACGTAGAAGGGTGGGTAAGAGGAATGGAAAGATTTTTTCAGGTTCAGGAAGTGCTAGAGGAAGATCGTATTGATGTGGCTATGGCCAACCTCGAGGGTGAAGCATTGCAATGGTATCTGTGGACGACGGATCGTTACACATTTACAGGGTGGAACGATTTTAAGATTCAAATAGGAAGGAGGTTCGACGAAACACTGGGCGATAATATCAAGCATCAGTTCATGGACATCAAGCAAACAGGGACCGTAAAAGAGTACAGAAAAGAGTTCGAGAGGTTATCTGTTTATCTGCCACCCATGCCTGAGGACATAATGTATGACATTTTTTTGAAAGGACTCAAGGTCGAAATCCAGACAGAAATGGACGTTGAAGAATTCTTGGGACTGAGAAGATTGATGGACTTGGCGTTGAAGACAGAGAAAAGATTGAAGGCCTTATGGCAAGCATGGGAGCACCATTGCATGGCAAGAGGGAGAACATCGAGCAGTGGTCCACGTTTCCAAGGGAGTAAGGCTACCAACATCGGTCCATCAGGAGCGAGTGGAGGCAACTTTTCCTCGACTAAGTGGAGAGAATCAGAGACCCAACAAGAGGCGCCCGCATACAGGAAGAAAATCATGCTCACTGGTGAGGAATTCCAGAAAAGGAGGGAGAAGGGACTGTGCTATAACTGTAATGAGAAGTTTGGTCCGGGTCACCGGTGCAAGAAGACCTTACAGATTGTGATTGTGAGCGAGGAAGAACGTGACAATGGCGAACCAGACGCAGTTGCTATCTTAGAAGTCGAAGAGGACAACTCTCCAGAAGCACAATTATTGTCCGCACATGTCTCACTTAATTCCATGTTAGGATGGAATAATCCCAGATCGATTAAATTGATGGGGAAATTGAATGGCAGAGAAATCATAGTGCTTATTGACAGTGGGGCATCTCACAATTTCTTGGGTACAGGACTGGTGGAGGAGTTTCAATTTCAATGTGATACCTCTGTTTTGTTTGAGGTAACTTTGGGCAATGGGGAGACCAATAAAGGCCAAGGTCTATGTTTGGGAGTCAAGTATACACTAGGGGATAGAGATGAGTAGTGACTTTTTACCTTTCCCATTGAAGGGCATCGACATGATATTGGGTATGGCGTGGTTATCCTCTCTGGGCTGGACTCATATCCATTGGGAGAAACATATCTTAAAATTCAGAAGAAGGGAAGAGGTGGTTACCTTAAGAGGAGATCAGGGGCTGACCAAGACACATAAATCCTCATTCGGCCGATAAAGAGATGAAGAGGAGTCAATTTCTGATGATGGAATTATATCGCCTAGACCATTGTGTCACCTTGCCACAAACGCTATCAGAGAAGGGGTTAGAAGAGAAACTCAGACTAAGTTTCCCCAGGGTCTTTGAACCACTGACGGCTTTACCACCTGAAAGACCAACAGATCATGCTATACAACTGTTACCCCAGGCCCAGCCCATCAATCAACGACCATATAAGTATTCATTTTTGCAGAAGGATGAGATTGAGAAACTGGTACAGGAGCTGTTGAAGGCAGAATTCATTCGACCGTCACATAGTCCCTTCGCAAGCCCAGTCTTACTGGTTAAGAAGAAAGATGCCGGATGGCGATTTTGTGTTGATTACCGTGCACTTAATAAAATAACTGTACCAAATTGATATCCAATTCCTGTGGTGGAAGAATTATTGGATGAACTCCATGGCGCATTATTGTTTTCCAAGTTAGATCTGAAATCGGGGTATCATCAGATCAGGATGAAAAAAGAGGACGTTCATAAAACTGCATTTAAAACCCATGAAGGGCATTATGAATTCCGGGTTATGCCCTTTGGGCTTATGAACGCCCCAGCTACATTTCAATCTCTTATGAACCACCTGTTTCATCCGTACCTCAGAAAATTCTTACTGGTGTTTTTTGATGATATATTGATTTACAGTAAGTCATTGGAAGACCATGAGTCACATTTGCAACAAGTCTTTACTGTCCTGGCTGATAATGATCTTCATGTGAATCCCAAAAAGTGTCAATTGGCTTGCAATCAGTTGGAATTCCTGGGGCATTGGATTTCTCATCAAGGAGTTATGGATAAGAGCAAGGTGGAGGCGATGGTGAGCTGGCCTGCATCAAGAATCTCAAGCAACTGCGAGGGTTCTTGGGTTTGACAGGGTATTATCGCAGGTTTGTCAAAGAGTACTCCTTGAAGGCCGCCCCTTTAACAGCATTGCTGAAGAAAGATGCATTTGGGTGGAATGTAGACGCGCAAGCTGCATTTGATCGACTTAAACTAGCAATGAGTTCTACTCCAGTGTTGGCCTTACCAAATTTTCAACTACCTTACCATCGAGACGGACGCATCAGGAGTAGGCATTGGTGCTGTCCTCATACAGAATGGACGACCCATCGCTTATTTTAGTCAGGTCCTTCCCAAGCGGAGCCAAGTCAAATCTGCTTATGAACGTGAATTGATGGCTATTGTCCTGTCAGTGCAGAAATGGCGACACTATTTGACACATTTGCCTTTCATTATCCGCACCGATCAGTACAGTCTTAAATACTTATTGTGTCAGAAGCAGATTCAGGAGCCGTACAGCAAATGGGCTTACAAATTACTGGGGTTTAATTTCGAAATTGAATATGAACCAGGAAGAGCAATGTTGTAGCTGATGCATTATCCAGGGCCCCATCATCATTGGAAGTCAATGCATTGCAAGTGTCCAGGTTCCAGCTATTAGACCAAGCGATCATCCAACAGGAGGTGGGTCAGGATCTGAAATTTCAAAAAGTAATTAAGGAGTTGCGACTCAGTCCATTTTCCTATCCAAAGTTCAAATTATACAAGGATACCCTACTGTACAAGGGACGACCGGTGCTTACGGGACTTCTTCATTACTACCAAAAGTGTTACAGACCTATCATGATTCAGCACCGGGGGGGCATACGGGATGCAAACGAACCTATAAGCGCATTGCTCAAGACTTATACTGGCCACGCATGAAAGATCACATAAAGAGATATGTGAATCAGTGTCATATTTGTCAAACTAACAAGATATCTTCCCTCTCACCTGCTGGGTTATTACAAGCTCTACCCATTCCTGAACGCATCTGGGAAGACATATCGTTAGATTTCATAGAAGGGCTGCCAACATCACAAGGATTCAACTGCATTATGGTGATTGTGGACAGACTGAGCAAGTATAGTCACTTCCTACCACTGAAACACCCATTTACTGCCCGAGATGTAGCTGACATCTTCGTCCGAGAAATTGTACGCTTGCATGGGATACCCTCCTCAATTGTTTCAGACAGAGATAAAATCTTTACCAGTATGTTCTGGAAGGAGTTGTTCCGCTTGCAAGGCACCACATTATGCATGAGTTCCTCATACCACCCCAAACAGATGGTCAAACAGAGGTGGTAAACAGATGTTTGGAATCATATTTACGCTGTTTTGCTGGTGAGAAACCAAGTCTTGGTCCAAGTGGATCCATTGGGCAGAGTTCTCTTATAATACAGCTTTCCATTCATCCATTCAGATGACACCTTTCAAAGCAGTGTATGGGAGGGACCCACCAAAACTTTTGTACTATGGGACCCCTTCATCTCCACTTGAGTCTGTCGACACTCTATTAAAAGAGAGAGATGATACTCTGAAAGTGATAAGAAACAACTTACTAGCGGCGCAATCCAGCATGAAACGCCAAGCGGATAAGCACCGAAGAGACCTTGAGTTTCAGGTGGGGGAACAAGTGTATCTTCGATTACGTCCCTACCGCATGAAGTCCTTAGCAAAAGGATCAATGAAAAGTTATCTCCAAAATATTTTGGTCCATTTCGGATCTTACAAAAGGTGGGGCCTGTGGCCTACAAACTAGAACTGCCAGACAGTTGTTCCCTACATCCGGTGTTCCACGTATCTAAACTAAGGAAAGCAGTGGGTCCAGGCAGGGTCACGCAATTACTGCCTCCTTCATTTACTGATGATTTTGAGTGGCAGCTATCTCCAGCAGAGGTGGTGTCGGCTAGGAGACGGAATGGACAAGTGGAAGTGTTGATTAAATGGAAAGGGCTTCCAGAAGAAGATGCATCATGGGAACCTCTATCAGTCATCCGAGGGCAATTCCCCGACATCCACCTTGGGGACAAGGTGATAGTCGATGAGGGGGGAAATGATACGATCCCAGTAAGAGTATATGAAAGAAGAAAGAGAGGAGGCCAGAAAGGCAGCGGGCCAGCTGGCGCTGAGCTGGCCAAATAACAACCCTTCTTGAAAGGGTAGTTAGTTAGGAAATAAAAGAGTATAAATAAGGAGCGAAGGGGGAGAAGAAGAGCACGGAGCATTTCGGGTTTCTTGAGCAAGGGGTCGGGAGGAGCAGAGCTGCATTCGGCGAGCTGCCTCTACGGTGATCTTGAGAAGAAGATTCGAAGGCGACGTGGACTTGTACCAGAGTACGAGGAGCGGAATCAAGATCCTTCTGTAAGTCTTAAATTCCAGCAGTTGCTTTTACCATTTGGGACTGCATCTTATCACTTCCCTCCCCTCTCAACTACAATGTGACGTCCCTGTTATATGTCTCTTGTCATAAGCAGTGTCCAACCCACCAAAATCTCTTTATCCCCTTTTCATGATACCGTCCGTCGGGAACATATCAATGGTGATGATGAATGGTCCAAATCTGATACATTCTTCACAAGAACGTATTGCTGGCATTTCAAAAAGAGGAAAGTCGATCAGAACACATGTGCGAGTGTTTGCACGTTGGAACTAGTTTAAAAGGAAGAGCAACCTGCATGGGGAAGGATCGGGATTTTCTTGGAAGTTTTATGGAATAACTGCTGGAGTCGAGAGCAGCAGAGGATCCATCCGTTACCAGAGGGGAATTCGTCCATCAAGGATGGTCCATTTCTTATCTTTATTTTCATCTCTCAAGATGGATTTGATGTAGCCATAAGCCCATTTTCTGAGGCACATTAACAACTTATGGCCCAAGAAGGAGATTCTTCTAGAACTGACAGGATCTACAGGAAAGTACCTAGAACCCCTCAAAATCCTCTGACAAGATCCTCTAACAGATTTTCTCTGACATGATTCCCTAACAGATTCATAAATGACAGAATCATCTGATAGACTCTTCTTCTGCCAGGATATCTGCTCTGACTTGTCAGAGCTGTATATCTTCCGTTTTGTCCCACCATGATCTTCTTGAGCCACACAAATATCTCCTGACAGCTTCTACAGGCCTCAAAATCTGCAAAAAAACTTTGCCCAGGCATGTTGGGCTGCTTATCCTCTGTTTTAGCTTGTCAGAGTTGTTTTTATCAATATTTTGAGTTGTCCTTTCATGGGTACAGTCATTATGGACGACCTTGCACTTGTTGTGGCCTACATAAGGCCCCCATGTACCCCTCAATGAGTATTATTGAAGTGTATTGTTTTGTTGAAACTCTTGTTCTCCCCTCTGAGTGTTCTCTTTGGTAGAGAGTGCTTTAGTGCTTGTGGATTCAAGCACGACCCCTTGTGGACTCAAGGGTTGGCAAAGCTAGTTGTGTGGATTCAGGACTTGTCTCCTTCAAGTAGAGCAAGGCTTGTGGATTCAAGTCATGTTCCTACATTGTTCCTATATTAAGGCTGCGTCAGGATTCATCAAAGCATTCTTGGAAATTCGTGATTTGATTTGGAATTGAGTTCAATCGTGATTCTGCTGGTTAATTATTTTTGTGATATAAGCTTGGTGTATCAAAATAATACGATGACAGATTCACAGCCATCAATTCAGTCATCTCATTCCAAGAATTGACGAGATTGAAAGAGATAAGAAATAGTTCTTGATGTTTCAACCTAATCCGAGATCTGCCATTATCCAAGGAAAGATGATGCACTGATACAAAATGTTAGAACCCCCGGAATGTTCGAACAAAATCCTTAGAAGATTCTATGAAATGCAGCGCTTGAGATCTGTCCAGAATAAGGAATATTGTGTACCTATTATTCCTAACATTACCAAAGGTGGGATAGAAGAAAAAATGGTCAATGGAAGTCAAGCACACTCGTTGTCTAGAGCAAGAAATCCCTTTAAATAATGGGAAGGGGGCGACAGGGGGGAAGACTTTTTTTCAGAAAGATTTCAAGGACTTTGGCTGGGGAAGCAGGACGGGCCTGCAGATCCAGAACCCCTATCACATCTCCCTTTCTAATCTTTTTTCCTGTTTCCTTTGTTGAAGTTATAAGAGAACTATTTATAGATTGAATTCTTGAGTTATTGATATCTCCTCTCTCTCATTTATAATGTTTCTTACTTGGTCTAATCTCATGTTTCGCGTGCATTGTGAGATCGTGCCACACGTTCCTTGCTTCTTACTGATATGATCCTCAACCTACTTATGGGGAGTCTCGTCATGTTAGTCCACAAGGCCCTTTCAGTCATTTGGTCATTATGCATCTCTTTTATATAGGGATACCCTACCTTTAGAAGGGCAGCCAAGAAGCATGAAGTAAGGTGTCTTGTCTCTCCCTCTATGATCCCCGTCCTGGGGACCATCTTTACCTCAAAGCGTCTTCAGGCGGCTCATCCCCAGTCAATCCCTTTCTCATCCGTCCAACCCTTCCTTGGATCATTCCCATTTCTTCTCTCTTTCCTTGGAACCTCTCCTCCTCCTCGTCTATTCCCTTCCCCGCTACGAGCCTACATGCAGGATCAAATCACTTATCCTCTTCTAATGCCTTCTTAAGTAGGTACAACTAGGCACAGTCATAAATCTGACGATTATGATGGATTCATAATTCTGAGTTTTTTTACATATTCCTAGAGATAATAATTAGGAATCCATGTGTGAATGCATCTTATTGCTTATACTCTCTTCCAGACCCCAGAATTATACAAAAATGGCTCTCATATATTCTCGATATTTATTCCAGGTGCTTCACGGGGACGCGGTGCTTGATAACATACGGGTTTGAAATTTCTTTGACCTCCTTCCTTATCAATTTTAGGAAAAAAGAATTCCGGCTGCTTTAATAACTGCCGAATATTTGCAGGGTTGCACAATACTAAGCGGGGATGTCATCATCCGGCATCTTGCAGAGAACTTAATGCCCGACTATGTCGTCTTCCTCGTATCCTTTTATTTTCTATTAAATCTGCAATTTGTTTCGGATCTAAATTCTCTTCCTCAAACTCTTTTTTATTTTCCATTAAATGATTTTTAATTCTTATCTCCCATTAAACGGGTTTTTCTTGTCTCTCTTATATCTTTTTTCAAATTTTCCATTCAGTACATAATTTCTTCGGATCCAAATTTTCTCACTCTCCCTCTCAAACCTCTTTTTCGTTTTTGCATTAAATGGGCAAAACTTATTAAACCGGAATGGAAATTCCCCCTAACTTCTCAAACCGCTTATTTTATTTTCCAACTAAATGGGTTATTTTTACGTTCCAAAATATTTATTTACAATCCACCCTCAACATCTCACCCCATTAGACGGGCCAGGTCTTTTCCATTATTTTTCCTTTAAATGGGTAATTGTTTTCGATCCAGCATCTCTTTTTACTTTCATCTCCCATTAAAGTGTTTTTTTTCCATCTCTAATATCTTTTCCTCATTTTCCATTCAATGGATAATGTCATCGGATCCAAATTCTCTCACTCTCCCTCTTGAACCTCTTTTTCGTTTTTGTATTAAATGGGCAAAGTTATCAAACCCGAACTGAAATTCCTCCAAACTTCTCAAACCTCTTGTTTTATTTTCCAATTAATTACAATCCTCCCTTAATATCGCACCCCATTAGACAGACGTTCTCGGAGTATACGACCGCCCCCCAGCAGACCCACACGCAGTGCTTCTCAGAGAAATTGGTGAGAATTATTATTATTTTCGCATTAGTTGAACGTTCAGATAATATTTTCTAAATCATGAGCAGAGGTGGGGGATGATGGGCGGTGGCATGTGCTGAGACCGTTGGATCAAGGTAGTCCAATTCTGTCACTCTCCGTTGACTCACCCCGTGTCCTGAGTATAGTGCAGGGATGCGGACGGGATGGTTTTTTCATCCCAGGACGAAAAAATCATCCCGTCCACAAGGTTGGACAAAAATCGGGATGGAAATTCATCCTGAGACCTACGGACAGGACGGTTTTTGTTCACTCAGATGAAAAAACCGTCCTGTCCGGAGGTCTCAGACAAAAAATCCATTATGTCCACGTCCCTGCACTTAATCGTGTGTGGGACCGGAAGATCTTAGTCCTGTCCCGTCCATTGTCCACATCCAGGACGATCCGGAACAAGAGAGTGCAGGGCCGTGGACGGGATAGTTTTTTGGTCCCAGGACAGAAAAATCGTCCCGTCCACAAGGTTGGATGAAAATTCATCCCAAGATCTCCGGACGGGACGGTTTTCTTCCACTCAGATGAAAAACAGTCTGGACTGGAGGTGTCAGACGAAAAAACCATCCCGTTCGCATTCCTGCACTGATTCCGGATGTCGGACGGGACGACCTTAGTCCTCTCCGGAAGAAGAGAGTGCAGGGACACAGACAGGAAAGTTTTTTCATCCCAGAACAAATAAATCATCCCATCCGCGAGGTTGGACGAAAATCAGGACAGAAATTTGTCCCAATACATCCGGAGAGGATGATCTTGTCCACTCGGACATAAAACTGTCCCGTCTGGAGGTCTCAGACGAAAAAATCCATTACGTCCACGTCCCTGCACTGATTCCGAACATCAGATAGGACGATCTTCATCCCGTCCCGTCCATGGTCCACTGTCCCTGATGATCCTGAAGTAGAGAATGCAGGGACGTGGACAGGATGATTTTTTTGTCCTGTCCTGCCCGCAAGGTTGGGCAATAATCAGGACAGAAATTCATCCCAAGAGGTCTCGGATAAAAAAACCGTCCCATCCATCGTCAACGTCCTGGACAATCCGGAACTATTGTCCTGAGAGCTGCCATTGACTGTCAGGTGTCGAGATATCAGTGGCCGCCCACGACACCACCGGCGGGATGGAAACAAAGATCTCGGAGGCCGCAGCCATTGCCCGGCTCGGCATCCCTGTCTTCATAACCAAGGCCAGTCCAATCTCCATCCCTTGTAAAGTAGTGAATGTTTTGTAGTCATTCTCCGCTCCTAAAGTCGCCCCTTTTGCCACCTCACTCTCTATACAGGCTGGGTCGCCACACGCTCTAAGAGCTCTAAAGGGGGAGCCGGTGGACCATTTGGCCGACGATTGGCTGGGGACCGTCATCAGGCCTTCGAGCTGCGGCTGACCATTCGTCAAGTTAGACTGGATTACTGAGGGAAAATAACTCAAAACCATTTAGTCATAAGTTAAGAGCCGGTCAAAGAGATACTGATAGACATAGAGATAGACATAAAGAAAGACAGAGATAGAGATAGAGATAGAGTGGCAGTCTAGTTGCCCCTGCCAATGTCCTTGATGGCGGAGATCTGCTCCTCTCCCATGGCGGACATCACTGAAACGACCAGGTCTTTTCCTTCGCCGAATCCCTCCTTGATCTGAAATAGACATAATTATTACTCTTTCATTGGAAAAACTGATAAACAACCATTTGCAAAATTAACGGGTCTAACGGGCTTACATTCTAATTATCATGAACTAAGATGATGATTTCAGGGGAAATAGGTAAACAAAAGAGTTTCAGATTTCAATAAAAGTCAAATAAATTTTAATTTTACTTTACTAGAAAACAATTATTTTGTGATATGTTATGGGAAGAGACAATACGGCTAAAGAGAACGCGCATTAAACACAATTGGTAAGATGTTATCAGAGCTAGGGATAGTCAAAACGTCATCCATCACTTCACAGGTCACCGTGACGGACACGTGACGAATGACGTTTAGCTGGCGGTGACGAAATGCATAGGGATAGTCAAAACGTCATCCATCACTTCACAGGTCACCGTGACGGACACGTGACGAATGACGTTTAGCTGGCGGTGACGAAATGCATAGGGATAGTCAAAACGTCATCCATCACTTCACAGGTCACCGTGACGGACACGTGACGAATGACGTTTAGCTGGCGGTGACGAAATGCATAGGGCATGACGGTGACGGGATACCTCGGACGCATGATGGATTAACATAGTAAAATAAATAATATTATATTTCGACTATGCTTATTAACATACTAAAAATAAATATTATTATTTCCGTCACCGGTGACAGTGACGGCGTCGCGGTGACGGTGACGTGACGGAACGAGGAAGAAGGGACGCGTGGTGAGTGTGTGACGGAATTTTTCAAAATCCTTGGACGTGTGACGAGACGGTGACATGACAAACATTTCGTCATGTCACCGTTAGTCACGCATCATCATCCGTCCAGTCACGTCTGGGGCGTCCCGTCTGGGGCGTCACATCCCTGACGTGCCGTTCCTTATCAGAGCCCAGTTACTTGGTTCAAATCACAGAAACAACAGAAGGCATGCTGGGCCGTAAAAAGGTCTGCGCAAATATGCTAGTTTTGGCACAGTTGATAAAATTCCTTCATTCTTACAAAAAACTAATTATAAGAAATAATAGGGTACCTGAGTGAGAAGAGTTTCATCAGTGGGGAGACGAAGGTCGTCCTTAGTGCCGCCGCTTTCGGTGAGAAGGCTCACCTGCGATAACAATCGTTCTCGATGAGAGAGAGATGATAAAAATAGATGGCTATTAACATGAGCGAAGAAAGGAGCTGAGAACTCACGAATCCATCCTCCGAGATGTCAATCAGCTGGTAATCGGTACGGTTGACATGTGGGACCTGAAGATAAAAAATCATTTAGTTAATTATTTCTCGGGTCTTAATGTGAAATTAGAGATTATGCGATATTAAATTTAGAGGATGATTACGTCACAGTTGTGAGAAGAGGGAACGATATCTTCCAGCTTCTTCCCATTGAATATGTCGATGGCTACAAAGTGGCACTTGGCGTGGCCGTGCTTCCCGGTCTTGGATGTCGAAACCTCGACGACCTGGCCCGTTTCAAGAATGAATTTAAATTTTAGTGGATTATGAACTGCTAATTGTAGTATTAAGTCAAATTCTTGTTCCATAATCCAAAATTTCTTCGCAGGGAAAACCCATGGAAGGAAGAGATGTAAAAAACTTAAATGAGAAACTAGAAAGAATAAACAAAATCGTCTTTTGATAACTATTTTCATCGTCCGTCGCGGACTAATAAATGAAGGAATATTGGCTCCAAAAAACCCGATCATAGCTATACACTGGGAAGGAATTGTGCAGAGAAAAATAAAAGACCGGAGTGCTAAAATATTTCTACACGATGCGATTGGGAACAAAAGAGTAAGCTAAAAAAATTAAGGAGAAGTATAGTTTCTACTTCAAGAAGTATAGTACTCGATCTGATGGATAATGAAAACCATAAAGCGAAGCAATCTAATGATCAACTGACTCGGCACGAGAACCTATTGTCCGAGTGAACAAATAAATTAAAATATTCGAAGAAATAAATGGATTTACCGAATATTTAAGAGATCTGACAAACGGAATGAATAAAATCAAATATTACTAGATAATCATCCTGTGCAGAGGATCGAACGCATGAGGAGAAACAAAGATCAAAGATCCGCAAGCATAAACGTACCTTGCAGGGCCTTCCCTTGATCACGATGTAACCGTTCTTACGGATCGTCCCAGCCTGCTGGGGATAAGTCTTGGACGCTCCGGCGTCGGTCGACTCGAAGTGGTGTTCCTCGTCCGACATGATTCCCTACGATTCAAAAACAAGAACAAAGCCATCAAAAACAAATCAAAAGCATATGAAAAACAGCAACAGGAGAAGAAACTAAAGGATATCGAGGAGATTGTCCACCAAAAAACAAATGAAAAGAATTAGAAAAAAAAACAACAGGAGAAGAAACTAAAGGATATGAGGGGATCGTCCATTAAGAACAATTAAAAGAGAAAAAAATCAGCATCAAAAGAAGAAACAAGAGGAGATTGAGGAGATCGTCCATCAAGAACAAATCAAAAAGAAAAAAATAGAGAGGAAACGAATCAAGAGGAGATTGAGGATATCATCCATCAAAGAAACATAAAAAAGAAACAAAAATAGAAACAGGCGAAGAAACAAGAGGAGATCGTCCATCAGAATGAAAAAAATCGGCAACAGGAGAAGAAACAAGAGGAGATTGTCCATTAAAAAGTAAAAAAAATCGGCAACAGGAGAAGAAACAAGAGAAGATTGTCCATCAAAAAGAAAAAAATCGGCAAACAGGAGAAGAAACAAGAGGAGATTGTCCATGAAAAAGAAAAAAAAACGGCAACAGGAGAAGAAACAAGAGGAGATTGACGAGATCATCCATAGAAAACAGATAAAAAAGAAAAGGAAATTAGATACAGGCGAAGAAACAAAAGGAGATCGTCCATCAAAAACAAATCAAAAAGAAAAAAATCGGCAACAGAAGAAGAAACAAGAGGAGATTGAAGAGATCGTCGCGCAAGAGATAAGATCAGTACCGGTAGAACTCGGCTCGAAGATGAGATCGGAGTCGGAGAAGACCACCGCAGTCTGACAACGTCGATTTTTCGATGATTGGCTATATATTTATAGCTCAGTTCAAAACCCTTACCCCGGACGCGGCCTCGCTCTCGAATAGATTTGAAATTTAAGATCGCGTCCGACGTTCCTGTCCGTTGGATCTGCCCCGCAACGTGGATCAGATCTGGCCGTCAACTTGTCCAAAGCAAGAAATTTTCAAAAAATATGTACACTATCAACGGTCGTGGGATCTGACCAACCAAAGACATCCACGTGGCGTTCTGTCTTCCTCCATCATCCAAATCAAGTGAGCAACCCCAGCCGTCGGATCTGTAGACCACGAGAATCCCCGTCGCAAGTAGATGCATCTGATCTATCTGCACCGTTGCCTCTGTAGACCTTCAAAGTTTGGACAAGGGTTTTAATCAGGTTCATGAAGGGGTCCACCTGGATGAGTGGACTAATGGGCCATGGTGGACCCCACCATGGTGCCAGAGATGTTTACTAGTCAAAGTCAACAACACATACATTTGACTGAGGGAGCGGAAGACAGTGGAAGCTTCCCAGCTTTCATTTACTGATGTGGACGCGAAGAAGTCAACAGGGAGCTAGAGAGACAAACTCGGGTATTAATCACATGATTCATATAGTTACATATAGAGAAGTACATGGCAATCGTCTAGGTACTGTTTTACCAAAAAACCTAAACCTTTTATTACAATTCAGTTGACTGGCCCATGTGAAAGTCAAGGTTAGGTTGTCTCGGTCGTCTCATAAAATCTAACTAGACTTCGTCTGAATATCACCTTTGGTGCCAAGTAGTGTTCAGTAATGATAGAGAGAGAGGGAGATAGGGAGAGAAGGAGAGATAAAGAATGAGAGGGACAATTAGAGGGTGAAAGAGTGTCAGAATGAGAGAGAGAGAGAGAGAGAGAGAGAGACAAGACAGATGGACTGACAGTGAAAGGAGAGAGGGAGAGTGAGAAGGAGATATGAAAGAGGGAGAGACACAGAAAATGAGAGAGTGAGAAAGGGTGATAGGGGTAGAATGAGAATGAGAAAGTGAGGGAGTCAGAGAAAGAGAGAGGAAGAGGGCGTGAGAATGAGATATCAAGAGTGAGAAAGTTAGAGCGGGAGAGAAAGAGAGAGAGGGAGAGTGTGAGAGACGTAATGAGAGCGCGAGAGAGTGAAATAGGGAGAGGATGAGAGTATGATAGGAGAGAGCGGGCAAGAGGGAGAGAGTTCAAGAGGGGGAGAATGAGAGAGTTTGAAAGGGAAAGGGGGCAAGAAAGAGAGGGAGAGAGGAATAGGGAGAGAGTTATTATAATAGAATGTTATACATTTGATTTATGTGAATGGTCTTCAGTATGGTTTGAGGTGCTGACCAAAACTAGACCAAACGTTCAGTCAGCTCTAAAAAGACTGACCAACGGTCCAGTTTGATCCGGTCTGACCTAAACTCCGGTCAGACCGTGTCCTATTCTAATTACCCAGCACAGCATGGTTTCACATTGAACTGATGATAGTACAATATTATTTTTTATGTTATTCCATGTATATTTAATCATCTCTTTAACTGCACATGGAAATTATAAAGTGAAACTGATCAAACTTAATATTTAAATACTTTATATGTCTTTGTTAATTTTTTGGGTTTTAATGTCCCAAGGTAATACTACCAAATAAATTAATGTTTTGAAGATTTTTGAAAAGGAGAGAGTAAAATTCAAAGCACAAACTTCATTGAATAACTGCTCACTGAAGCCAAGTCTTGTTCTCTCTCATGCCCTCTCTCTGCTCTCTTTTCTCTCTCGCATTCTCTATTGTGCTCTCTTTCTTGTTCTCTCTCATGTTCTCTCCCCCTCTCACGTTCTCTCTCTCTCACGGTCTCTGTCTCTCTCAACTCTCTGGGTTCCTTTTTCTTGCTCTCGGCCTTGAGAATGTTTCATTTTTCCATGTTTCTTTGTCTCCATTTCTGTCAAGTTTACTTCTTTCTCTATCTCTGTGACTCTACAATCTACTCTGTCAAGTTTTCTCCATTTCTTTTAGTATTCTTCTCTTTTTATTTTATTATTCTTTTCATCATCCGTTCTTCTTTTATTTTCTCTTTTTATTATTATATTATTTTCTTCTTATTTTATTTTACTTTTCTCCTCTATTTTTATTATTTTCTTTCTATTTTATTATTCTTTCTATCTACTTTTCTTTCTATTTTATTATTCGTCCTCTCCTCTTCTATTTTTCTTTTACTTTTTCTTCATTGTTACATTTTTCCTAATATTTTCATTCATCCTCTTTCTACTTATTTTCTTATTTACCATTATGCTTCTTTTCTTTCTTCATTTTCATCTTCCTTTCTTCTTCTTTAAATATTATTTTACTGCTCACTTATTCTTATTTCTCTTCTTTTCTTTTTATCCTTTTTATTTTATTATTCTTTCCATTTTTCAAGATGGGCTTTATAGGTCACTTCACGATAATTTTTCCCTTTGATGAGAAGTCCGTACCATTTTTTATTTTGACTTTAGTACTTTGACTTTGACTAGTCCACATGACTGGACAAGGACCAGCCCTAGACCAGACCAATCATTACGTAAGGTTTAGGTCCTTGCTAAAAGTACGGATCAGACAAGGACCGCCAAACCTTATACACGTGAGTAGGGGTTATATGGATTTATTCTCCTTGCGAGTTGATGTTTGTAAATGCATTCTATTAATATCTAAATTAGTTAGACTAGTTGATGGAGGACAACTAGAAAAAAAGATGACAGTGGGGATAGGTATGACAACGATGGTTGGAGGATGCAGGATGGGTTTGGATGGAGGGATAACATAGACCGCAGAATCCACACGATCGAATTCAAAACTTAAAACCGATGAAATGATGGTGGTGCAGCCCCGTCCCTCGTCGAGGGCGGGAGTACTGTCTTCAACCACCACGACGATGCCGAAGCACCAAATCCAATATTACGAATTCACATCTGCGGGAAATCTCACAAAGGAAAGAATTTGTGGAAGTTCCAAGAAAATCAAATCAAATCTGACGGCGGTGGAAGAATCCTCGTGGAACACTAGACGAAGAACACTCGACATCAAAGAGTTCAGGCGTACCTCAGCACCGTAGTGCCTGATGAGGTTGCGGGAAATTCAGGTCGTGACGTGACTGGGCGATCTGGGCTTTGTATGGCCCACTAGATGAAAATATCTGGGCGTTCTGGGCCTTGAACGACCCTGGTATTGAGTTGACCGGGCTAAGCCGGATTGCTTGGTAGCAGGATGCTTGGGCGTGGCAGACGAGCAGTGATGTCGTTGTCGGAGATTCAGGCGTAGGCGAATACCCGCAGAGCGTGGAGAGTGCGGAGGGCTTGCAGCGCACCTGGAGCGCGTAGAGCGCGCGCGGCTCGAAGCTTCGGACGACGTCGACAACGACCTGCGTCGGTGGCATTGGCGTGCACGGGCGCCGGTGGGCACTGGCGGCCGTGTGCACGGCGAATGTTGGCGGCAGGCGCGCGGCGGGTGCGGGCGACCGCATGCGCGGCGGCGCTGGCGGCCGGTGCGCAGCGTGGCGGCATGCCCGCGGCGCGTGCAGGGTGCGAGCTGGCGGCCGGCGCGGCGACGCGCGGCGGCCACGTGCTCGGGCGGCGGCGCAGCAAGGGTTGACGGACGGCACGCGGCGGCGCGGCGGCGCGCGGCGCAGCAAGGGCTGACGGCCAGCGCGCGGCGTGCGCGTGCAGCCGGGTGCACGGTGATGGGCTGGCGGCCCGCATGTGGCGTCTTGGGGGTGGCTGGAGAGAGAAGAGGAAAGAAAGAGAGAAGGAAAGGAAGAGAGAAAGGAGGGTGGGTGGTAACCGGCGGCGGCGATCGGAGAAGGGGAGGCCAGGGCAAGTCCTCCAAGACGAGTTAACAAAAACTCAATTCCTGAATTATAACTTGCCTGAATGTTTCTTGAAACATTGGCCTATACTTAAAGGCTTTGGAGGAAAGAGAAAGTACGGTCAAAAAAATAAAATAAAGACGAGCGATGTGACGAACGATGCTGTTTTGCGTCACGTCAGGGGGCAGTTCTGGATCTGGCTTTGGCGACGTGTTAGGACGCGTGAAGGAGCGTGCGTGGGTGGAGACGTGCTTGATGCTGGCATGTTGACTTGATCCGGTGACGTGTCTAATGCTGGCATGTTGACTTGATCCGTTGACGAAGGCGACATGTCTTCAGCGGTCGTATTGACTTCCGATGACGGTGGTGACGCGTCCGGTGTTGATGCATTGACGTCGTCGCCACCACTAGTTAGTAAGAATTCTGGCCCAGCCCAAAGTGGCCCTTCTCAACAAACACCCAAAGGCCTAGAGTTCAACTTGACCACCATCAATTAATGATTGATCCATAGAAATTAGACATGATTGTTAAGTTATGTTCGTTTGAAATGAACAAAAAATTCACACAAAAGAACAGCACAGGGCCTTGTTCTTTGTTCTGTTCATTTTTTTTTTTCAAAAACGAACAAAATTCGCACCTTCGCACATTCGCACAAAACTAGAACAAAATTCGCACAAAGAGAACAAAAGAACCGCACACAGGTTTGTGCAATTCTCTGTTCGAATTTGTTTTTGTTCTGTTCAGAAAACCGAACAGAACGAACAATTCCCACAAATTCACACAAAAAGAACGACCATGTCTAATAGAAATGCAGTGCTTTTTCTTATGATTTTCTTTGGCTTTTTTACTTCCTTTCCATTTGGGACAATAGGTTTTGATATTTTTAAATCCATAGCCAAGTACTGATTTTTGGTATGGATTTCAATATGTGATATTTAAATATTAGATTGAAATATCTGAATATTAGATCCACTATCCATTACTAGCATTCGCCACATTCTGACCCCTATGATATCCGTGCCAATATCTGGTATCAGGTAGATATTTGATATCCGTCGGATGCCCAATATCCGGTAACTGAAACCATCTTGATTTAATTGGAATATTGGACAGGGGAACACTAGGATCTGCGTGGAGAGATGGAGAGAGAAAGAGAAAAAAGAGAAGAGTCTGATCCAAGTAGAGAAAATCCAGATAGAAATGTGGAGAGAGAAAGAGAGGAAAAGAGAAAAAAACTTTAATACTGATAGAGAGAATAGGGATGAAGAAAATGATCCATATAGATATGTAGATAAGTTAGAGATAGAGGGAGACGGAGATATAAAGATATATTGACAGAGAACATAATCCAAATAGAGAGAATGTGTGTTAACAAAAAGAGAGGAAGACTATGATCCAGATAAAGAAATAGAGACTAGGAGAAAAAGAAGGTAACAATATCTAGAGAGAGAGAGAAGAATACAATCAACTGATCCAGATAGAGAGATCGAGACAGAATGAGAGAAGAGGAGGAAGAATGAGAAAAATGCAGATAAATACATTAAGAGAGAGAATGCCAAAAAAAAGGAAAGAGGAAGAGTAAGATTCAGACAGAGAGAGAGTGAAAGAGAGAAAAATAGAAAAAAGAGCAAGATACAGTTAAAGAACGAAGAAGATAGAGAGAAGAGAGAAACATGCAGAAGAGGAAGAATGAGAAAATTGCAGATAAATACAGAGAGAGAGAATGCCAAAAAAGGAAAGAGGAAGAGTAAGATTCAGATAGAGAGAGAGAGAGTGAAAGAGAGAAAAATAGGAAAAAAGAGCAAGATACAGTTAAACAACGAAAAAGATAGAGAGAAGAGAGAGAGACACACACACAAGGAGAGAAACAAAATACATACCAGAGGCAGAAAGAAGAGAGATAAATAAATACAATGCGGTGCATAGAGGCCGGCTAAACAGACAGATTGATACAAAATTCTAACAATCTACGAAGCCGGGGCTTGATTCACGGCCCCGAGCATCTTGTACATCTGCGCACAGTCATGGGAGAAGTCCCTCATAGCCCGGAAGAGCTCCGGCAAGTGGACCTTCAAGCTGCTCACCGACTTCTCCCTTGCCTGCTTGCAAAGTGTGACTTGCTTCTCTTTCTCCTCCTCGAGCTTCTTCTTCGCCATCTCCACCGGCAACTGCCGCTCCTTCACCGCAGCCCTGTACTCGGCCGCCTCGCCCGTCTCCGGCTCGAGATCGTCTTCCAGAGACGGAGACGGCGGCAGCTGCGGCAGCGGCACCGACCTCTTGGACAAATAACTCTGGTGCCAATCTTCAAACCCCTGCTGCTTCCTGAGAAAGTCCTTGCCGAGATCCTCACACCTCTCCCTCTGCCTCAGCTCCTCGTCCTGATGCTCGAGAATCGCCCTCATCACCGCTGCGAACCGTCCGATCTCTGCCTTGGCCCGCTCTTCATGGATCTTCTCCAGCTGCTCGTGCCAGATCTGGAGGAGCCTCTTGATTGGCGGGGGTGGTCGGTGCACGGGCGAGGACGCCTTCTCCGTGAGGCTGCTCTCTATGGGGATGAGGTTGAGACGGAGCCAATCGTTGAGGGACCTCACGTACTTCTTCTTGAAGGCAATGAGGTCTTGGAAATTCTGGCTCCACCGTGCGGCCATGTCGCAGAGCTGGCATGTCCGACCGCGCAGCTGATCGCTCGTCTCCTTGAGCGCATTGGACACGTCCACGGCACTGATGCCTTCCACCAGCTTCAGCTGCATCTCGTGGTGCACCTGCATCGTCTCCCACATCTCCGCCATCCTATCAAACAGTTCAACATGGATGATCGTGACTGCACTTCTCATGTGTGGACAACCCAGGTTTGGTCAATTATCGAAAAGTGGTACTGAAAGAAAGAAAGTGGAAAATTGGCCGGCGAAGATTGTTAACATTGCAGTTATCTGTCATGTTTTCTTGGTTTAACACTTTCTCGAGCATAAACCCTGCACCCGAAACCCTAAAATTGAGCTCCGGGGAAATAAGATCAATCTTGTCAACAATTTGACCAATAAAGCTTCCCACTAGTTACTTTAGTAACTCGGTTTCTGGACAGAAATAGGAAAAGAAAACCCGGAAGACAAGTAGGTTTTTCTAGGTTTAAGGTCTTCAACATAAACCCTGAATGAATAAACCAAATAGCAGATCCCAGACATCACATGAAAAGTGCCAACAGTTGACAGTGACTGTTCTTCCACATGGTAATAACCTAGCTCTAGGACAAAAAAGGGAAGAAAAACATGAACAAATTCTCGATTCTTCAGTAAATCACAGAACAGTATAGCCCGTCGAAGATTTCTGCCATAACTCTCAAACCTTAAGTCTAAATCCCAACTCTAAACCTACGCAATAGGGATATAAAAAATGCACCCAACATATCAGCTTTCCTGTCAACAATGTAAAAAACAGTTGATGCTGTGATGGCTTCCCATCTTCAGTCACTAGTTTAGAAGGAAAATACACAAATAAATTGAGAGAATACTTGATGTTTCAGTTATTTGGAGGTCTTGGCTAGAAGATAACCCTGAATTTGAGCTTAGGGGACATAACACACATCCCCCGTCGCTATAAAGTATCACCAGTTTCAACAGTTGGCGCAGCTAACTCAGATTGCGCTTCAATATTAATCCGAGTTATACCAACCGCACGAGGAAAGAAACTGTAAGATAAACACGGGGAGAATAGTAAAACTTTTATAAATTGAGTTTTGAGATGGACTCAATTATAAACCTTAATCCTTAAATCCAAAGCTCTGCAGCAGAAGTTGATTCGATAGTTTCAAATCTTTCATGCTCGAGTAAGAGCAAAATCATTGCTGCTTGCATCAGTAGTTTGGCACTCGTCAAGGTCTACACCAACTACCTTGGTTGCCAGGGTTTCATATAATGTTGAAGCCGTTTGTCATCATCAACTTAGTAAAGTTCTAGTTAAACACAACATGAGACTGGTAAACATCAACCAATCTAGTTGATGATAACGTTGATGGAAATTTTCTCTGAGCACGGATGGTTGGCTCCCATTGAATTATTGGCAACATCAACATCAATGTCACACGTCGGCGCCATCGTGAAGCACAGAATGCTAATCATATGAATGGTAATGATAAGAATTTTGGGGGAAAATTTAAGGGTTTGCTTACCCTCGTACTAGCTGAGTGAGCTTCTCATAGAGCTGGACATCTCGCAGACGCTGGATTTCGGAGACTGTGGAGTCCATTGACTGCATATCAACGATGTACCGGGTGTGCAGGTGGCTAACTTCTGCTTTGGTCACCGCCAACGCTTCAGAACTGGCGCCATGCTTCTTCAGTTTATTAAGCTTGGCCACCTTACGCTGGTAATCAAACTTCATGCGCTCACTCGCCTGATCAAACAAGCAGGTACCCATATTTCCACTCATCAAAAGGAAAAACCCACAAGAGGAAACCCACCGTAATTCCAAGGAAATATTTCTGTTTCAAGAAAAATAGTTTAATTAAACCAAATGAAAGAGTTTCTTCGAGTACCTTGACTTCATCAAAGAGTTTCTTTTCCCAAGCCAGCAGTTTATCCAATATAGTGGCGTGGGTTTCCAAGCTATCTGTTTCGAAATCATCTCGGCCTTCTTCAGGGCCCAGGCCTCTGAAGGACCTGTTCCATGTGATGGCCCGCATCACTCTTGCGGAATGATCAATGTGACCTTGTAATCGTCAAAACAAAGGAAACAAACATCACCAGTGGTTCAAGCATAACATCAACATTTGAGCTCCGTAAAAAGATAAATATATAGACAAATAACAAGATAGATTTAGATAACGATATATATAGATATATACAGATATAGAAAAAGATGGAAAGGGGTAGATAAAAGTTAAGAGATAAATGAATAAATAGGGGTCGAAATAGATAGAGAGATAGATAGAGACATATTTAAAAAGAAATAGAGATTCAGTGATAGATAGATAAATAGGGATAGACAGATGATAGATAAATTGGGATCGACAAAGAGAAATTGATGGATTCGAAGAGAGATGGGTTACAGAGAGAGAGAGATTTACCAGGATAATCCGCAAAATTGGGGAGAATTAGAGCGATAGATAGATCGAGCTAGAGACAGAGACAGAGCTAGCAATTGAGAGCGATAAAGCATAGAAATCGAGAGCAATAAAGCATAGAAATCGAGAGCGATAAAGCATAGAAATTGAGAGCGATAAAGCATAGAAATTGAGAGCGATAAATCATAGAAATTGAGAGCTAGAAATAGAGAGATAGATGAATAAATAGGGGTGGGAATAGATAGACAAATAGGGATAGACAGGGACATATTTAAAAAGATGGAAAGGGGTAGATAGAAATAGAGATACAGAGATAGATAGATAAATAGACAAATAGGGATAGACAGAGACATATTTAAAAACATGGAAAGGGGTAGATAGAGATAGAGATACAAAGATAGATAGATAAATAGGGACAGGTAGAGATAGAGAGACAGATGATAGACAGAGATTGAGAGATGGATAGATAAATTGGGATCGACAAGGATAATTTGATGGATTCGTAGAGAGATGGGTTACAGAGAGAGGGAGATGGGTTTTGATAGATAAAAGATGGAGATATAAATAGGTAAATTAAGATACCCAGATATATAATTTTGATGGATTGGTAGAGCGATGGGTTAGAGAAACAATTAGAGCGATAGATAGATCGAGCTAGAAACATCAAAATTATATAAATCATACCCCGATTATCAGCAAAATTGGAGTGATAATGCAGCCGCTTGGCCTCCAGCATGCCGGAGACACCCTGGGCGCTCTCGTAGGCCTTGAGGAAGTGATCGTCGAGGCCGATCAAGATCTGCATGAAGGACACGCTGGCCCTGGATCCCCCAACCGCGCTCCTCTGCCTCGGCGCCGCCTTCGCCGCCACCGGCGTCTCCGTAATCGCCGCCTCGGCGGGCGGCGAAGGCTCGGAGGTGACGCGGCGGTGCTGGTCCTCGGCTGGCGGCTTGGCGGGCACGCCGTCGTCGGACCCGAAGAAGTAGTCCCAGCCGGGGGGCTGCGGAGACGAGGCGAGGGCGGGGGCGGCGGCGGCGGCGTCGTCGGCGGCGGCGTCTTCGCGGATGGAGGGGGTTTGGGGGGAGGGTCGGAGGGGGGGTTTGGGGGGGGGGAGGTCGGGCATGCTGGCGGCGCGCTGGAGGGGGGAGGGAGGGAATTCGGGGGGCGGGGGCGGGGGCGGCGGCGGGAGGGCGGCGTCGAGGGGGGATTTGGCGGCGGAGGAGGCGGGGTTGGGCGGCGGCGGCGGCGGCGGAGGGGGGGAGAGGGGGGCGGTGGTCTGGCAGATGACGTCAGGGGCTTCGACGAGGGCGTAGTCGTGGACGGCGGCGCCGGTGTCGCGGAGGGCGAAGGCGTAGGCGGAGTGCGCCGCCGCGAAGGCGTTGCGCGCCGCCACGGCCTCCTTCATGAAGAGCCGCCGCTCCTTGCAGCGCGCCACCGCCTCGTCGCCCTCCATCTTCGACTGCGCGCAACCCATCGGCCCCCCAGAGAAGGGTTCCCTTCGAAATCAGTCCACCAGCAGAAGAAAGAAGAAAGGAAGAGGGAGGGGGAGGAGAATACTTATTTATACTTGAAAAGCTGAGATTTATATTCTCCCGAGAAGAAGGATATATTCGTCATAACCCAGCCGAACGGCTTTTAGGAGGGCAGAGCTCTAATAATCTCGAGTATTTTAATTACACAGAACTTTGGGGGAGAGATGGGGTAGAGTATATGTGTATTTATTTGGGACTTGTAAAGCTGAGATTTATTTTCTCCCGATAAGGGGGGCATATTCGTCATAACATAAGCCAATGGCTTTTAGAAGGGTAGTTCTATAATAATTTCCAAGATTTTGATTGCATTGAACTTTGTTTGAGAGATAGGGTAGAATATATTTCTAACTTGGGACTTGTAAAGCTGACGATTATATTCTCCCGATAAGAGAGGTATATCCGTCATAACACAGCCTAAGGGCTTTAGGAGGGCAGGGCTGTAATAATCTCGAGTATTTTGATTACACAGAACTTTTGGGGTGAGATGGGGTAGACTATATTTGTATTTATTCGGGAGTTGAAATTTGAAAAGCTGACATTTATATTCTCGCGAGGAGAGGGGTATATTCGTCTTAACACAGTGGAAGGACTTCTAGAAGGGCAGGGCTGGAATAATCTCGAGTATTTTTAATCGAATAGATAAAATTTGGGACTTGAAATGCTGACATTTATATTCTCCCGAGAAAAGTGGTATATTCGTCATAACACAAGCTAATGGCTTTTAGAAGGGTAGTTCTGTAATGATCTCGTAGATTTTGATTGCATTGAACTTTGGGGGAGAGATGTGGTAGAATATTTATAATTTGGGACTTGTAAAGCTGACATTTATATTCTCGCGACGAGAGGGGTATATTCGTCATAACACAGCCGAGTGGCTTGTACAAGGGCAGGGCTGTAATAATCTCGAGTATTTTGATTGCATTGAACTTTGCTGGAGATGGGGTAGAATATCTATGTATTTATTTAGGACTTGTAAAGCTGACATTTATATTCTCCCGATAAGAGGGGTATATTCGTCATAACACAGGCCGAACGGCTTTTCGAAGGGCAGGGCTGTAATAATCTCGAGTATTTTGATTGCATTGAACTTTCCGGAAGAGCTGGGGTAGAATATATGTGTATTTATTTATTCATACTTGAAAAGCTGACGATTATATTCTCCCGATAAGAGGGGTTTATTCGTCATAACTTGGACGAACGGCTTTTAGAAGGTCAGGGCTGTAATAATCTCGGTTATTTTTTATTACACAGAACTTTGCGGGAGAGATAGTGTAGAATATATATAATTTGGGACTTGAAAAGCTGACAATAATATTCTCGAAAGAATAAGGGTATATTGGTCATAACACAAGTGACTGGCTTTTAGAAGGGCAGGTCTGTCATAATCTCCGATATTTTGATTGCCTAGAACTTTCGGAGAGAGATGGTGTAGAATATATATTTATGTTTGTAAAGCTGACAATATATTTTCCCAATAAGAAGGGTTTATTCGTCATAACAAAAGCTGATGGCTTTTAAAAGGGCAGGTCTATAATAATCTCGAATATATTTGACTGAATAAAACGTTGGGACTGGGGGCAGATGGAGTAGAATATATATATTTCTACTTGTAAAGCTGACAATGTATTCTCCCGGGAAGAAGGGTATATTCGTCGTAGCTTAGCCGAATGGCTTTTAGAATGGCAGGGCTGTCATAATCTGGAATGTTTTATTGAATGGAACTTTGGGACTGGGGGAAATATGGGTATGGGTTGAAATGGAATTATCCAAGGGGTTGAAGGAGAGAGCGGGTAAAGTATGTGTGGGCCCCGGCAATTTGGGAAATGTGAAAAGCTGATAAGACATGATCCAGTAGAACGAGTTTGTATGCTGTAGTCTGTTTGAGGGGTTAAAAAAGTAATAGATATTCACAAATAAAGTCATATTAAAAAAAGAATTGCTGGAAGATGTTAGTTGGTTGAGCCACTTTTATATTGAAGCTGAAAGCATTTCTTTGGTGTGGGGAAATCATTCTCTTTGGTGCAGGCAGAAATGGAATTTAGCTTTCTATACAAATCTATTTTGTATAGAAAAATACTGTGTATTGTGAGGAAGAGGAAATCTTTTTTTTTTGTTTACCAGAAATAAACAGATTAAACTTTCTGATCAGTAATCTAAAATTAATGAAAATTTCTTTTGTGCCTTGTTCTTGTAACCACTTTGCAAGAGCAAGAAGAAAAATAAAACAACAACGGTTGTGTCAGATTTGAGTATTCAGTTTCACCAACAAAATATGAAGACTCTCTATGATAGGAAGATCTAACTACCACGCTATGAAAGGACGTAATATACATTCAATCATTTCCCTACAACTTTGTTGAGACACAAATGGACAAATTATGAGCGGCTAATACATTGATGGATGTTGAATCAAACTTATATACGGACCATAATTAGGTTTGGGGACAGATGATGATCCATCATCCGTCCCATCGCTGATGCAAGAAAGATGCATGTGAGGAGGTGACGGTGATGATGGTGACAAGAAAAAATGGGACATCAACACCAATGAGGGCAATGTTATTGGGACAATGACAATGATGACATGGAATGGATGTGATGATCCAGTTGTAGGTGACTCGCCTATCATGCACATATTATTAGACCAGACTTGTCAAGGTGTGGGCCTGTTAGAGGCCCCATGGTCCCAATAATTTGTTGAAGCATTGTGATCCTAAGTTAGCCCTTTAAGGGCTCCATGACTATAGTGCAGGGACGAGGACGGGACGGGACGTGGATGGTTCGGGACGAAATTTGTCCCATCCTACGTCCCATGTTAGCGTAGGGACGAAGGACAGGATGGTTTTTCGTCCGGGGACAAAAAAACCATCCTGTCCAATAATCCTGGGACAATTTTTCGTCCCGTCCAGTCCTCCTGGGACGAATTTTTGTCCCAAAATTCATCTCGGACGAAAAATACATTATATATATTTAATATCTTACAATATATTATAATATATTATAAATTGTCCTCGCGAGGCCACGTAGCAACATCTCAACTGTCAGATGTGAATCTGGCAGTTTTCCGTCCAAATTCGTCTGTTCGTCGTCCGGAGACCTTCAAACGGACGATTTTTTCGTCCACACGGACAAAAAACGTCCCGTCCGGCGGTCCCCAGGATGAATTTTCGCCCCAGAATTCGTCTTTGCCCCCGGGCGGAACGTTTTTTTTGTCCGAGGATGAAAAAACCATCCCGTCCGCGTCCCAAATCTATATCCATGACCCATGTAGGGAGATGAGGTAACTTTGGTCCAATTCGGGCCCATTTAGTACTTAAAGGCCCATTAATCAGCTTGATGGGGCCCTGTCGTGTCACCTGAGATAAGGTAAGGCCACTAGATAAAGAGAGGAGGGGATGGTTATCATTTCAGAGGCTGGGTTTTGCATTGTTGCATTTGATAATGTATCTCCCTTGATCGGGCCTCCTAGCGGGATGGTTATCCATGGAACTATTTTTTCGATGTTAAATAGCAAGGGTGGCGGTTTAGGAAAATTTTGCGATGGCTCAAACAAATTTATAGTATGCACTAGCAGCATTGTGATTGGCTTCTCCAAGCATGTACTATGCTTTTCTCTGACAGGTGGTGGCAGCGATGGTTGAAGTGCTAAGAAAGTGGTGGTAGGAAGAACATATCATTAAATATCTGATAATGAGAATGGGAATCATAGAGTTTTTTTTTGAAGATTTCCGTCACACATTAATATTCGCAAGAATGAACTGCTGGGTCTGAGGATTAAATATAATTTAAGCCATTCAGGGGCTTTGTATGGATCGAAAATTATATAGACATTACGACCAATGATGGTAAAGGTTCCATGAGATAGTTAACATACCCAATTTCATGTTATAGATCACAACGTATACTTAGCACCCCACAGTTTAAATTTATCAGTAATTAATTAATCTCTATGCTAATGCAATCAACAAATAAGGTTGTCCAATAAAATTAATTACCAAACTAATACATAGGCCTCAAGGGGGCGCATATGTACAATTTTTGGATGTCGGTAGAAATGCTCTAACTTCGGAGACTTTATGAAAATTTTCCAAGGATGGGGACTTGTACACAAATTTCCATAGGAGTCACTCTCGAGTGCCCTCCCCTATTTATATTGCTCTCCCCAAGTACTGCTTCTTACAAGGCTGAATGACGAGAAAATCAATCCGTTTGGCAGCATAGTTTGGGAGACAACAAGAAGATCTGATGCTTGAAAGATCTCTTGGATACTTCTCGAGAACAAACATTAGAATGCTTGAAGATGTTCGTTCAAGGAATCACGAATTTGATCCGTGCAACGACGGTGTTTTTGGTTTTTCTCTATTTTTATTTTTCAGATCCATTTTATTAGATATTTTGTTGTGCGATCAACTTCGGATCATGTAGGTTTACCTCTGCCATGACCACTTCCACGACTCTGGTATTCACCCCTTCGAAGAATACCATTCAGAAGAATACAATGGCTCGATCTTAATGTCAAAGGTTGATATCCAACAAGGGAAAGAACCTGTAGCAAAATTGATATCTTATACCGTTTGAAATGTGCAGCATTTGTTTTTCATTTTAATCAGAATAAATTCAAATTATAAATTAAATAACTGGAATATTTTCTGGCAGGAGATTCTCAAAGGTGGGGACCCAAAAGTAGTCAGTGGCAGAGGGGAGTGGAGGCTACTGTACTACCAGCGGTGAAGTTAAGAGTTCTGTCACCTCCACCAGTTTACCTTTCAGTTGGCCGTGCTGGCAAAAAGCAACGGTGACCAGACCTCTCACGTGCGATCATCACAAGCGCATCCCCATATCGAATCGGACGGCTCACGTATTTTACTTGTGCGGTGAATTTAATTTCCGTTCGGGTAAATGATAGGAGATCGGATGTTCCGCAAGTGCAGTGTACCGGTTCTCTGGCCTTCTAGTGGACAAGACAGTACTTTCTTGATTTCGTTTGAAGGTGGCAGGCTGGCAGGGAGGTGCAATGGAGAAGACGCTTAGCAAAGTGGGGAGCTTTTGGATCGCCAAGAAGGCCAAGGAGGAGATCAACTCCATCGGTGATGATCTCTCCGTGAGTTGTTCATCTTGATTCACTCTTTTTGTTCTTCCCTTCCTTTCTTTTCACGATTTTCATTGGCATTTTCTCCTTGTTTTTGGGATCTCCCGGTTTTTGAACGCCGAGAGGCCGTTATTTTTGTAGTTTTTAGTAGCGTTGGTTATTTTTATGGCGATCTTTAGAGATATATGTCCGTTGGGATTGCACCCGGAAAACCAGGCTTCAGGCAGATCCTAATTTTGCGAATCCTTGTAATGTGGAGAAATTTGGTTGGATTTCAGTTTTTTAATTGGTTAGATTCCCGTTAACAAAACTGGGATGAGTATTTCTTGAAATCACTTGGGTGATTTCAAGAAAATCTTGAATCCATAAGTGGATCGATCCTCTCATCGCATTGTCCTATTATTTAACGTTGTAACAGCTTAACCAAGTTGTCACTTGTTACTCTGTTTTTCCTGCCAATCGGAATGCTTATCAGCTTTTAATTATGTTAAAAAAAAGTAAGACGAGTATTGCCTGTAATTAACGCGGAGGATCTCTAGAAATCTCGAATCATCGCATCTCATTGTCCTATCATTTAATCTAGTAACAGGTTCGATTAGTCTGTCGATCGTTTACCTGTTTTCTTGCACATCTGAATGATTAAAAGCTTTTAATTCAAACGGAACCTCCACTTACCAACTCACTGATATTGGTTGGGCCATTTAATCCTTTACATTTAACAACTTACAAAAAAATTCTACTAATTAGTCATGATCACTATTCCCAGCGATTCTCCGGCACTGTGGAAGAGAAGGCGAGGTGGGTCTTCGAGAAGCTCAAAGGTTCGAACAAATCACTTCGTAGATACCCTGTTCTGCTGTTCATTATATTTCCAGAATATTCCGTCTTCAGTACCATTATACGATTTGATTATTTATTCGGGATCTGAAATTAAAGGAACCGCGTGAATTTTGATGAAAATTAAGAACATAAATTTGAGAATTCAGCTTTTTCCCAAAACTAAGAGGGCGATGAAGGGTAAATTAAATGGAATTATGTGGAGCTGACTCGCAATAAAATGTAGATCTTACTCAGTTATTGAATTTGCCCCAAATTAATCCTCGGGTTTGGTTGGAAGCCCAATCGAATCAGGTGTGAAAGCGATCTCTAATGACTAGTGAAGGGCACATCCAGGACTTGACGCCCCGGATGTGCCGGGACGGATGACGATCCATGATGGACGGTGACGTGACAAAAGTTTCGTCACATCACCGTCCCGTCACACGTCCACAGATTTTGGAAAAATCCTTCATGTTCGCGTCGTGTCCCTCTCTGCAGCGTCCCGTCACGTCCCCTTCACCAGACTGTGCTACCATCACATGTGACGGGAAATTCATGGAGGATAATTGTCTATGGTTTTTCTTAGGAAATATGGAGGAGAGAGAATCAGAGGGGCATATCTCCAATTATTTTTGGGCAGCGTCCTTTTCCGCAGGCGAATTAATGCAGGAACTTTTCTGCAAAATGCCAAGAAATCTAGTTAGCAATGCCACATGGTGAAATCTCAGCCTTCGGAAAGCTTAAAGCCTTTTTGGCCATTTTTAAAATTCCGTCACGGCCGTCATCCGTGACGGCCGTCCCGTAACGTCACCCGTCCGAGGCCCCCCGTCACCGTCACGTCACAGTTACGGGCCCCTAATGTCGTCGCCCTCATCGTCATGTCACAGTTACGGGCCCCTATTGTTGTCACCCTCACCGTCACGTCATCTGTCACGTTTCCATCACCGTGACGTGTGATGTAACGGACAACGGCTGCCGTTCCCTACATCTGACTAATGTCAGGAATCTCTTTACTAATCCATTATTTTGACCGATGCAGAATTAAAAAACGCAAAACTTAGATATATATATTTTTTCATTCTTCATCCGGCTATCTCAGGAAAGCACCAGAAGTCGCTGCAGGAGCTTCTGCGGGAGCACGGGCTGCCCCCGGGGCTCTTCCCTCGGAACGTCAAGTGCCATGAGTTTGACCCGGCACGGGGCAAGCTTGTAGTCCACCTGCCCGCCGTCAGCGAGGCCAGCTTCACTGATGGCTCGGTCATGAGGTACGCAACCCGGGTTAAAGGGACGTTGACCAGGGGCAAGCTATCAAACGTGGAGGGGATGAAGACCAAGGTCCTGGTCTGGGTCAAAGTCACCCAAGTCTCGGTTGAAGGCGCTCGGTCCGACAAGGTCTCCTTCGTCGCCGGTGTCAAGAAGCTGAGGCCCAGAGACGCCTACGAGTTCCCCCGGGAGGCGGTCAGCGTCGAGGACTTTTGAGGTCAATGTTCATCAGCTTCCCCCCTCTCATCCCATCACATGTTTATCTCTCCTCAGTCAAAGTCAACCCTTGTTCCATTTATTCATGTTTGACTTTGACTCTGGTCTCCTCCATAATTCAAAATGTGTCCCCGAGTGGCAGTTCAGCTCAAGCACTACATCAAGTGAAAATTTAATTTTGTGCTTAAACATCTTGACTACATCTGTGGAAATAGATCAAATAGACTAGTAGTTGCAGCACTCTGCTAGTCTGTGTTATCTCTGAAAACATACCAACTATATCTGAAATCAGCCTAGTAATTCATTTTTACGAGTTTTATGTGCCCAATAAGAATGATAACAATGATTTAAGGATACTCTAGAAAATACAGAATGGGTAAGCCTTTGTGAAATAGCTTAAAAAATAGATTTTGGATTATTTTAAACTGCAAAATATTAAGAAATAGATTATTTGGATTGTGGGGCCGTGTGGTTAAATTTTCGGCCATTTCTTTGTTTTTTTTTCGCTAAGCATGGATGAATACATTATTTTAGAAATACTATAAATAGTCTATTGTTGGAGACATAACCTCAAAAAATAATCCACTGCACCCAGATTATTTTTATTAAAGAATAGAAAAAACAACCGAATTTTTGCAGTGTGGGATCGTACTGTTGAATTTTCTTGCATTTCCTTGAATTTTGCTGGGCATGGATGAAAAAATTAACGCGAAAAGCCAATCAAATTAAGGCAGATTTTTATTAAAGACGGTAAAAATCATGGATTACTGAATTAATTCAAGGAGTACTCTAACAAATGCAAAAGCGTAAAATGTATATTTAAATATTGAAATGGGTTTTCCTGCAATAATGCAAGACAAGTTCTTCAGCTCGTCCTATAAATAGAGCAGCTTCGGGCCGACGAGAAGCGTAGAAATAGAAGAATGACGAAGAATCTGCTACCTCTACTCTTTCTAGCCTATCTTTCAACACTCGCTTCAGCCAAACTACACGTTGTTGGAGATAATCATCAATGGCGGGACGGAATCAACTACACGGATTGGACGCTTCGCAACCACTTCTACGAGCAGGACTGGCTCGGTAAACCTTCTAATCTCCGTGTCGACTAGAATCAATAATTTCATCAAAGTTTTTTTTCAAGTTTTGGCGGATCGATCAGTTTTCTATTTCCAAAGTCCACGATGTGAACTTTTGCATGAACTTTTCTTCGAATTTTTTATTCAAGTTCTGATTGAAATTTCGGCGGATCGGTCAGTTTTCTATTTCCAGAATCAAATCTACGACGTCAAATTTTGTATTAACTTTTCTTTAAATTTTTGTTTCCTCGTTCTCATTGAATTCTCGGCGGATCGATCAGTTTTCTATTTCCAGGAGGAAGTCCACGATGTAAAATTTTGTACGAACTTCTCTGGAAAGTTTTATTTCAAGTTATCATTGAAATCTCGGCTGATCGATCAGTTATCTATTTTCAGAAGGAAGTCTACGACCTCAAATTTCGTATAAAATTTTCTTCAAAGATTTGTTTTCACGTTCTCATTGTATTCTCGGCGGATCAATCAGTTTTCTACTTGCAGAATGAACTCTGCGACGAGAAATTTCGTATTAACTTTTCCTTTCAAATTCTCATTGAATCTCGGTGGATCGATCAGTTTTCTACTTCCAGAAAGGAGTCCACGATGTGATACAAGTGAGGAACAAATCGGCGTATGAATATTGCCTGACGGACGATCCGATCCTCAACTGGTCACGCGGCCACAGCTTCGCGATTCAGCTCAATCAATCCGGCCGTTACTACTTCGTCTGTAGCCGCGGTCACTGCTATTCAGGGATGAAGATCTCCATTCTCGTTGAGCCTTTGCCTTCTTTCGCTCCTGCGTCTCCGCCACCTTCAATCTCCTCATCCGCTGTTCTTTCATCGTCTTCGGCCGCGATCGCGTCTGTGATTGCTGCTCTGTCTGTTCTTCTCTGATCCGAAATCAGATTCAAACGAGATAATAGTAGAAGAATTTTCGTTTCTGTTCATCATCTGATCTTCTATGATCAGATAATAGTGGAAGGATTTTCTATATGTTCATCTATCTGTTATTCTCTGATCCGAAATCTAATTCAAAAGAGATAACAGTTGAAGAATTTTCGTTTATGTTCATTATCTGATCTTCTATGATCAGATAATAGTGGAAGGATTTTTGTTGTGTTCATCTATCCGTTCTTCTCTGATCCGAAATCAAGTTCGAACGAGATAATAGTAGAAGAATTTTCGTTTCTGATCATCATCTGATCTTCTATGTTCAGATAATAGTGGACGGATTTTCGTTGAGTTCATCTATCTGTTATTCTCTGATCCGAAATCAAATTCAAAGGAGATAATAGTAGACGAATTTTCGTTTGTGTTCATTATATGATCTTCTATGATCAGATAATATTGGAGGGATTTTCGTCGTGTTCATCTATCTGTTCTTCTCTGATCCGAAATCAAATTCAAACGAGATAATAGTAGAAGAATTTTCGTTTCTGTTCATCATCTGATCTTCCATGATCAGATAATAGTGGAAGGATTTTCGTTGTGTTCATCTACCTGTTCTTCTCTGATCCGTAATCAAATTCAAATGGGATAACAGCAGAAGAATTTTCGTCTGTGTTCATCATCTGATCTTATATGATCAGATAATATCAGAAAGATTTTCTTTGTGTTCGTATATCCGCTGTTCTAATTCTCTCTCTCTAACTGTCTCTGACAGAAACCGTTTGCAAGGAGGTCGTGTTCGACGTATAAAGCCGTTACGACGGCAGAAGCAGCTGCAGCCTTGAAAGTTACCAAACAGGGTAAGAATATACGAATATATATTGTTTAATTTGGATTTAAGTAAAAAAAAAGGCTTCTCGTTCAGTCCTAGTAGGCGAGTAGTCATTTTATGGATAGATAGATAGATAGACACCTATACGCATAAATATATACATATACTCATGCATGGATGCATGCGTGTATATACATAGTCACACATATACACGTAAAATACACGTATGATAAAAATACACGCATGCATTCGTCCGTACGTACAGGTGTACAGAATAGCGCATAAACTTATACAAGTACGTATTTATATTGTATATAAATACGTGAGTTATCTAAATCTAGTACTTGTAAAGAAAATCGATGCACACATATATACATACAAACGTACATTACATAAACGTATGCAAGTATGTGTGTGTCAGACTATCAGATGTCGAATAATATTAATAATATAACATAACAGTATTAGTCTACACTCTCCATCTCTCCCAATCGGAAGGACGGATGACGAAACGGACAATATCTTTTTCTCTTACTTTCTACCTCTCAAAATTTTCATAATCTTTCATTCTCTCACCCCCCCATCTCTGCCAATCTCTCATTCTCTTGCCTGCTACCTCTCTGAATTTCCTTGATCTTTCCTTCCCCCACTCTCTATCTCCATGGCTCTTGGGTGGAACATGTTGAACACATAGAAAATTAGGTCATATATTTTCTAAATAAGATAAAAATAGGAGAACCAATTTCTTAGCAGCGAGAAGGGATGTTCTGTCATGCCTTTCCGGAGCCATCTGGGAGGCGAGAGAGAGAGAAGATGAGGTAGAGAGAGAAGGGCACAACTAGAAAGGCAGCTGCTTTCAGCAGCTCCTCCGTCTCCCTCGTGATGGCTCCAATCCGCGTCCAATCCCCGCTATACCTGACCACGCCCATCCCACATAATTTCAATTAGTAATATCATCCACACTTAGAGAGAGCGATGAGAGATGTAGAGAGAGATGTGAAAGAAATAGAGAGAGATATGGAGAAGTAGAGAGAGATAAAAGAAATAGAGGGATAGATGAGAGAAGTAGAGAGAGAGAGAGATAAAAGAAATAGAGGGATAGATGGGAGAAGTAGAGAGAGAGAGAGATAAAAGAAATAGAGGGTGAGATGAGATAAGTAGAGAGAGAGATAAAAGAAATAGAGGGAGAGATGAGATAAGTAGAGAGAGATAATAGAAATAGAGGGAGAGATGAGAGAATTAGAGAGAGACGAAAGAAATAGAGAAGTAGAGAGAGATAAAAGAAATAGAGGGATAGATGGGAGAAGTAGAGGGATAGATGAGAGAAGTAGAGAGAGATAAAAGAAATAGATAGAGAGAGAGAGAGAGAAAAAGATTAAAAAAATAGAAAGAGAGATGAAAGAAATAGAGAAAGAGAGAGAGAGAGATGAGAGAAGTAGAGAGAGATAAAAGAAATAGAGGGATAGATGAGAGAAGTAGATAGAGATAAAAGAAATAGATAGAGAGAGAGAAAGAGATAAAAGAAATAGAGAGAGAGAGAGAGAGATAAAAGAAATAGAGAGAGAAATGACAGAAGTAGAGACTAGAGAGAGATAAAAGAAATAGAGAGAGAAATGACAGAAGTAGAGACTCGAGAGAGATAAAAGAATAGAGGGAAAGACGAGAGAAGTAGAGAGAGATAAAAGAAATAGAGAGAGAGATGAGAGAAGTAGAGAGAGAGATAAAAGAAATAGAGGGATAGATGAGAGAAGTAGAGAGAGATAAAAGAAATAGAGGGAGAGATGAGACAGGTAGAGAGAGATAAAAAGAAATAGAGGGAGAGATGAGACAAGTAGAGAGTGATAAAAAGAAATAGAGGGAGAGATGAGAGAAGTAGAGAGAGAGATAAAAGAAATAGAGGGAGAGATGAGACAAGTAGAGAGAGATAAAAAGAAATAGAGGGAGAGATGAGACAGGTAGAGAGAGATAAAAAGAAATAGAGGGAGAGATGAGACAAGTAGAGAGAGATAAAAAGAAATAGAGGGAGAGATGAGAGAAGTAGAGAGAGAGATAAAAGAAATAGAGGGAGAGATGAGACAAGTAGAGAGTGATAAAAAGAAATAGAGGGAGAGACGAGAGAAGTAGAGAGAGAGAGAGATAAAAGAAATTTAGGGAGAGATGAGAGAAGTAGAGAGGGATAAAAAGAAATAGAGGGAGAGACGAGAGAAGTAGAGAGAGAGAGAGATAAAAGAAATAGAGGGAGAGATGAGAGAAGTAGAGAGATATGAAAGAAATAGAGACAGAGATAAAAGAAATAGATAGATAGATAGATGAGAGAAGTAGAGAGAGAGATAAAAGAAATAGAGGGAGAGATGAGAGAAATAGAGAGATATAAGAGAAGTAGCGAGAGATAAAATAATAAGATAGATAAAAGAATTAGGGAGAGATGAGAGAAATAGAGAGACACAAGAAAAGTAGAGAGAGAAAAAGAATAAGATAGAGAAAAGAATTAGGTAGAAAGAAGAGAGAAATACAGAGATATAAGAGAGGTAGAGTGAAAATAATTAGGGAGAGAGAAGAGAGAAATAGAGAGATACAAGAGTATAGAGATTAGAGAGAAAAGAAATGGAGAGAGATAAGAGAAGTAGAGAGAGAGAGAGATAAAATGAATAGAGTGAGATGAGAGAAATAGAGAGAGATAAGAGAATTAGAGAGAGATGAAAGAAATAGAGAGGGAGAGATAAGAGAATTAGAGGGAGAGAAGAGAGAAATTAGAGAGAGATGAGAGAAATAGAGAGAGAAATGAGAGAAATAGAGAGGGGTATAAGAGAAGTTGAGAGAGAGATAAGAGTACAGAGAGAAGAGAAATAGAGAAGTACAGAGAGAGAGATAACCCGGCATCGACGAAACCCAGAGCAAATACGCCGATGGCCGATCTGACGACGAGGGACTTCGCCGGAAGCACCGGCGGCGCCGCCGCTTCCTCCGGTAACTCTCTCTTCTTCGCCGCCGCCACAACTCTCCGGCGAAGAGGAAACCGGATGACGGATGACGAACAAGACAAGACCACAGACATCCTCTCTAAATTGGGTGTGGAACTTCAAAGACCTTCCACCCATCTTATATCCCATCTACCCAATTAAGAATTTTATCAATCAAACCCAAACAAATCAACAGAAACGCTTCCCAACCCCTAATTTTCATCTATTGTCGTCGCACATCGCGACCCATTACGTCCCGTCATCCGCACTTCTTTTTAAAATATTTCAAATAATACCATTTACCCAACTTTCTCACTTATCAAAATATAATATATCCGTCCAAACAAGCGTCATCAGTTCTGTTCGATTGGGTGAGACAATCCCGTCATCCGTTGACGACTACTTGGACGGTTGACGAGCAATGTTAGATACCGTGAAGGAAAAAAAATAAGATTTTGAAGGGCACGCCATCTATATATATACACCAATCCACATGCAAGAAGTCAAGAAGCTGGCAGGGAAAAAACTCCAAGGAACATGATAAAACTTTTTAAGAGAGATGCTCGCCAGGAACGAAGAACTCGAACTTGACGTCAACCGAACCGGGTTCAGCTCCGGAGTCGACGTACTCCACGCCGGTGATTCCTCTGTACTCGTCGTCGCCGTAGCCCGGTTTGACCCGGCGGACGGGGACGGTGACGGAGTATACGGTGCCGAGATCTAGATCGGTGGAGACGCTGAGCTGGATGTTGTCCTCAGAGTCGATCTCGACGAAGTCTGAGAGGGCGCCCATGATCTTGCTGACGATCTTCTGCTTGGCCTCGTCGCTGACGGCGCAGCGGTCCGAGAAGAGAATCATCTTAAGGCGCTGCTTGGCAATGCTGGCGTTCGAGTCGCGGCGGGCGGCGGCGGAGGGGAAGAGGATGCGCCAGGCCAAGCTCAGGCGCTCAAAGAAATTCATAGTGACAGCGGTGTGGATGAAGCCCTCTGCCATTTGGTTGGCCTCGGCCACTTGGCTCTGCCTGGAAACTGGGCACCGACTTTTTCGGCTTCTGAGATTGTCATGGGTTAATCTCACCTACATCACACAATGCAGGAGAAAGATATGGGTTAAATTTTTTTTTTTTTTGAAAAGATATGGGTTAAATTCATGTGGAGAAAGTTTTGAAACAGATTGATAAGCATTTCAGTCGAGCCTATCAGAGTACTGAAGTGTCACCCGTCGGTTATAAAATAATACGCAGGGGCAAAGGAATCACGGTATTCTTCTCGTCGTCTGAGGCCTGTGCGGCACCGGAGCTGGAGCAGTCGGAAGGAGCTTCCCGGCGGCCAGTCTAGGGGGATCTCTGGATCTCATTTCGTTCTTATCACCTTCTATTTCGAACTCTTGTCACGTTGTGTCATTTCGATCTTCAGTGGACTTGTTTTCTTGATTCGGTATACTGAGACCGTCTGGTCGACGGTGTTATTTTCTACCAGTATACCACAGATTTACAGAGAGAGTTAGAAACGTCTGGCAATGGGACATGACATCTGAATCAGCAGCATCCCAACCAGCATTCGGCGATTGTGGTCATGTCCCATGAGGGTGGACAGGACATCTCGTGGATGGGACATCCCAAAATATATTGCAGTGAAAATTTCACTGATTGTGCAATGATATGGGCTATAATATCATGAGACAACATAAAGGATGGCAGAGAGAAGAGACGAGTATTGAGATGACGGTAGAGCGGAGGAAGCTCCTAAGCCCTAGAGAAAGGATTGTCAAGGGGAAGGTTTTGAAGACAAGATGGATATGAGAACACTTCAACTGATTGGATTAACAAGAAAGGGGAGATTACACATCCTTATTTAGGGCTAAGGTAGACAAGACAGAGATATCCTATATTGGATACAGGAGACATACATTGAGAAAGATGCCCAATGGGGATAGATTAGGCTTCCTCACACTGATAAGTCTCCAAAAACTCATATTTAGAGAGTGAGAAATAGTTATATGTAACATTTTTACACAATATTCTCACAATTCACATCCCTACACAGGTCGGGATGTGGCCTGAAGCATTGAGTCCCGTTCAGTTTCTGGTGCGTAGGGAGGGGACGACCCAGTTCACATAGAGCTTGATCAATGCTCGGTCCCAGTGGATCAATTGACAGTCTCAATCGGGTCGAAGGATCGATCGAGATAATCAATCAATGCACAACATGAGCTGTCTGATTGATTTTTTTTTTTTTTGAACTATAAAGAGCTTCCTGATTGATAGGACCAAACGAGTGCATAAGGTCCTCTGTGGTATCTCGGAAAGCTGCATGGCACAAGTGTAGAACTCCATAGCAGTACCGAGGCAGTGTAGAGCTAAATCAGATGGTTCAGCCATCCCAAAATGTCGTTAGAACTGATCCACAATCGATCATAGGATGGACCCTTTGGGCCTATCAGGATTTAGACATTGATCTCGATCGAATATTAATCGTGATCAGGGCTATTAAATTGATTTAATCTTTCAATCAAATTGGATTCAATCTGATCGAATAGGATTGACAAACCCAACTGAGAACAGATAAGAAGCGGCAACAATTCAGTTATCGTGTCATCTTGGTAGAGTTTGATTTCAGATTTTTTCTCTCATTCCGCGGTTGGAGCTTACTGGGTGTTTTATTGGAGCTAGAAGATCCAAATCTCACCAAGATGACACGATAGAGGACACAATTATAACTTCCTATGCAAGGAAAGTTTTGACGCAGGTCTTGAGATAGGATTGACGAAAGTGCGGGTTTTCTAAATAAAAAGAACGTATATGTGAGAAAAAGACATATATGAAAGTGGCAGAAAGGAAGGCAAAAATACGGATGTTTTCATCTCCTTCATCGTCTCAGTCCTTAATCGGCATTTGCATTTCATTAATTCAGAGATCGGTTATTCTGTACCAATACTTGGGCACATATTCTTTCTACCCATTACAACAGATTTAAATAAATATGTAACAGGGAGAAATATGAACTCCTGAAAGATGCCTCGGCATTCAAGATTACAGAAATTTCAGGTAGGTTGTTCAAGTAAATAAGAATATAACAAAATAATAGAATCTAAACATACAACGATATGAGCTAATCTTCCCAGATTTATTTTATGAAGCAGCACTCAATTTAAGCAAGAAATATGGTGGTGAGAAGGCTAAAAGAAGAAAGGGCTACAATCTCAGCATGCTAAAAAGACGAGGAAAACAATAATGGTTACGAAAAGAGCTATTCATCGTGAAAAATCATCAACCATATATAGTCGCGGTGGTTGTGCACGTCGTTCAACGGCTCCTCCAATGAAATAAGGAGCGGACTAATCTTCCGGTCCAAATTAAAGAGGTTCAACACAGTAATATGTAACACATCAAATGAATCATGCACCATTTTCTTAATTTTCCAAAGAAAATGAAGACTCGATTCCACCGAGCGAGTCAATACAGCATGATGGGCCGACCAACGAGGAAATTTGAAGGCAACGCCAATCTTTGGAGATGAAGGTTCAAATCAAATACCCTTTAAAAATGGGCCAAATGGGTACGCAAAGGAACGAAAAAGAAGGCATAAAAGAGGAAATTCATACCAAGGTGGAAGATGGGGCAGAAAGAACAGTCCGGGGAGACGAAGAACACTGAGCGTGAGCTGGAAATGAAGGGAGAATGAGAAAATTAGGGTTTCCGGAGACGGCCATCGTGGCAGCTGGGTTTGTCTCTGGGGTTTCTCAGGGCGAGAAGCTTGTTCCCATTCGTCGGCGAAGAAGAAGATCCGACTGAATGAGTAATTCCACCGCCACTCTGTCCTCGAACATGTAAGGTCAGCTGAACCCTGAAACGGTTGCAGTGTGCTATCGTGTCCCGCGGGAGTAATGAAGTGGCATTATCTCTCTCTCTCTCTCTCTCTCTCTCTATATATATATATATATATATATCTTTCTCTCTCTCTCTCTCTCTCTCTCTCTCTCTCTCTCTCTCTATATATATATATATATATATATATATATATATATATATATATATATAATGAAGTGGCATTATCTCTCTCTCTCTCTCTCTCTCTCTATATATATATATATATATATATCTTTCTCTTTCTCTCTCTCTATATATATTTTTATATATATATCTTTCTCTTCCTCTCTCTCTATAAATATTTCTCTTTCTCTCTCTCTCCATATATATATATATCTTCCTCCCTCTATTCATATATATATAACTCTTTCTCTCTCTCTCCATATATATCTCTTTATAAATACATCTCTTTCTCCATATATCTTTCTCACTCTCTTCATATATATATATATATATCTCGTTCTCTATATATATCTTTCTCTCTCTACATATATATATCTTTCTCTTTCTCTCTCTTTCACTCTATATATAAATATCTTTCTCTTCCTCTCTCGCAAGACATGGTTTTCTTCCTCTTTCTCTCTCTCTCTCTATACATAGACATCTCTCTCTGTATATATCTTTATCTTTCTCTATAAGTATCTTTCTCTTTCTCTCTGTGTTTATTTCTTTCCTTTTTTCTCTCTCTCACATGTCCTTTATTTATGAGCTTTATCTAATCATCTAAGCAAATTAGTCTATCAAACTACCATTTATAAGGTGCCAGGCTCAAATTCAATATTGTTGAGTTTCGCAAGCCATAATTGACAATTTAAAGACGATTTGGGCAACAGAAATCAAAGTCATCGTGACAGACCTTAAAATAAAATGACGACGATCAGCGAATCGTGTAGCGCAGAATGGAATCTACAGTCATTCTGGTTACATGAATGATTTTTCCCACGTGCATGGTCTCTAGATGTATGCAAGCAATCCTCGACGCATCAATTCTCCTAGATTCTCCTTGATTCTACTCGGACACATCGATTCTCCACATTCTACTCGACACATCAATCTCCTCGATTCTACTCGACACATCGATTCTCCTAGACACATCAATTCTCCTTGTCTTGTACTCCAAAGGCATAGTTATTGATACTCAAAGGATCTCCTCATTGTTACGGTGGCACCAACAAAGGAGGGCACTAAAAAAAAGGGAGAAAAATAATGTGCACTTGAGGAAGTCTTGCATGGGGATTTCGTTTGGAGCTTTCACCTTATTGTGATCTTTCATAATGACCATTATATCTTTTTGACATCCAATAAAAATTGTGTGTGGCCCAATTGGCCCATGTTTTAGGTTGAGTTAATAACTCGAATATCATCATGACATTTTATTGGCTAACTTAATTTATTAACTATATCTGATACACAGTTTAAGTAATTATGTATTGATTTAAACGAATCGATAGGTTGATCTATCGTCCCCTGGGGTGCCAATCAACCCCTTGTGCTTTACAAAGTACACACTACTTTATAGTTTCATGTAGACTGACCTATATGTAGACATGTGTATAAGCAGTTCGTTATGGTCATAAGGTGTTAGAGAACTTGTCAGGCCTATCCTTACCATCTACTAATGAACCTGGAATGTTGGGCCTCTTAGGCTGAGAATAATTGACTTATCGAGTTTAATGAACTCTTCGATCTTGAGAATGAGGGGTATGAAAGTGTAAAAAATTACAGTGATAAGAACAAGGCCTCTCATGACAAGCATATATCATAAAAAATTAGAACATCAAATGGGAAAAGGAATACCAGTAGATATGGACCATAAATTTTTCTAAGAATGATAGATTATGCATATTTCTATATATTGATTTCCATTAGTTGAATATGAGCATAAATTGAAAATTAGTAATTGATAAATTTTCATTATCCCAATCCACGCCAGCTCAGGGAATTTAGATAACATTAGGAACCTCAAATATGGCAATGGCTATGTATTACGAGTCTATAAGAAATTATCGGTTTTCATTTAATTCCAACACTTAATATGTATTATCAGATTAACTGCATAGAAATCACCAGGGAAACTTTCTTCTCGTGCGATATTATAATCTACTGTTATTAAATGTATTCTCAGATAACTTATAATAATTTCAAAATGTAATGATCACCAGATAACCATGTGTGATTGTCCTCACGGTAAAAATATTTATGACCCTATAATTAACCAAAAAAATTGAAAAGGATCGAATCTGTATCACCACCAATGAAAAGGGCTTGTGTAGTCTTCTTAAGCTTGTAACAAATATGCAATTTTAGTGTGATGAATGAATAAATCAAGAGAACCTATGAGAATGTTCTCCAAAAGCTACCCATGAAGAAATCGCTCTCGTCATCTACCTATTTAAGTGCATAGTTATTTTTAAATAAACTAATAATTCCTAAATAAAAGTATAGTTTAAAATATGATAAAAAATAGTCTTGACAATAATGAAGCTGAAATTTATTCACTATGTCCTTACTAGAAACCTGAATGGACAATTGTTGTTAATCCTTCTTAAGCTTGTAACAAATATGCAATTTTAGCGTGATGAATGAATAAATCAATAGAACCTATGAGAATGTTCTCCAAAAGCTACCCATGAAGAAATTGCTCTTGTCATCTACCTATTTAAGTGCATAGTTATTTTTAAATAAACTAATGATTCCTAATTATAAGTATAGTTTATAATATGATAAAAAAATAGTCTTGACAATAATGAAGCTGAAATTTATTCACTATGGCTTACTAGAAACCTGAATGGACTATTGTTGTTAATCCTTGATTCCGGACATCCTATGTACCATATGGTTTTATTGTCTTGGTTAATATTTTAAGGTTATTGAGCATGCTTATTATTAAATAATTAATATCATCATATACTTATATTTTGAGAAAATAATTTGATGCTTTATCAAGAAACTAGAAGTTATTTAGGAAAATATTCTTAAGAAAAATGAGATTATGGAGTTCTAGTATCTACCTATGCTTTATTGGGCTTTGGCCTTGAAACTTGTAGATTCGTTACGACATTAACGAAGCATGCGGAAATGGTCATCATGATGTTCATCAATGTGATATAGCATGCCTTTTAAACACGGGCCTTCATCATATCCCATGAAGATATTGTCATCTTGTTTGCTAAGGAACTCATGAAGTCTATTTATAAACTCAAAATTAGGGTTTTAATTCTTCATCATTCTTATATTTAATGTAATCAATATATTTATAAATCTGTACTTACTAAAATAATTTTAGCAAGTTAGTACGGGTCATCTTCATACAGAAGGATGGCTAGGGATTTGAAACTCTTTAAATGATGATCAAGGAGACAAGAGGAGGTACATATAAAATACAAGATAGTGGAATGAGGGGAATCGCTAGGTGAGAAGGTGATATTTAATATTTAATAATATTCTAATGTATTTATGAAAAGTAACAGGTAGGAGATAGTGATGGACGATGAAGGAAAGAGACAGTGACAACACGAGAAGGTGGATAGAAAGATACCGCTAAGGGTAGGTATGCAAATGTAGGTGAATGTTAACGGGGGTTTTAGTGAATATGGGATGATGAAGTGAAGCGGCAGCAAGGGGGCTAAGCAATAAGGATGAACGTAGAATTTGATTGGAAGATATATAGAGATGAATCTAACCCAATAATGATGACGAAGACAAGACAACATAAGGTAATAAAACTAACCTAGATCCTTATGTTCTTCTAGGACCATGAAACTCTGTTGATGCTAGGAAGCTTATAGGCTTCTTTGATGACTCTAATCACCTAAGACACTAAGAAAGGCCTTAATAGATCTCTAAACCCACAAAAGTAGGAAACAAGTTTAAAGATGGTTTTTACATTTATTAGTGTCACATCTTATATGTCAGAGGGCATGGATGGAAAGAAGGCCTTTCCATCCATGCCCTCAAAATTTCAGCTGAGTCAGCCTGTTGGGTTATATATCAAACTTTGGAGCAATCCTAATAATTGATTTAAGTAAAAGTATTCTCTCTCCTCATCGTTGTCACCACTGTGTCACGGTCCGGGATCTAGCTAGTGACGAGTACGGGCATCTTCAGTAATTCCATTCCAATAGGTCGTACAGCTAAAGGTAAGGCCTCTCGTCATTGATGATTTGACCCTGCTAAGAGCCGCTGGTAGATTTGACCCAAGGTCTCCCCTAGACTTGCCTTCTTAAATGGGTTGTGCCAGTAGACCCATGTGTTCGAGTCGGGTTGACCCTACCAATGGTCTAGTGGTTGGGTGATAACATTAGCTGGAGCAACCTGACCTCGTCCTATATTGGACCACCTACACCTGCCCTTTTCAAAAGGTTGGGTTATGTGTGGTTGACTTGACCTTGCTCATTGTTCTGAGGTTAGGCTGGGATGGCTGGGCAATCCAATGCAACATAACCTTTTGGAGAAGTTGGCTTATTTGGTTGCGAACTGAACCCTACTGAAATGTCATTAGCTATTTAGAAGTTTGATGGTGACTCTTCCAGGGCAGTAAACTGTTGAGATTATATGAGAGCATACGTCGACCAACTCTTCATTTTCTGTGCCTCATGGGAGACTGCTAAGAGGAGGTCATCTTGCTCATTGCTCATCCCCACTAGATTTGATGAATGACTCCATTTTAAAAAAAGTTTTAGGTATATTGTGCACACTCCCTTCAAGGCCCGAGGTCTCGGGACTTGGACATAACTGAATTTAACTGAGTCTACAAAAGCTTGATTCCCAGATGGTAGATATGGGAGTACCAACATTGCATCAATCTTCTCATGAATGAAGTGTCAAATAATCTTGATAAGCTGATTTGTTTCAAAATTCCTCGGTGAGCAATATTAAAAGCTTCACCATTACCATATATTAAAAAACAACAAATGTTAAAAACAAAATATTGTAAAATGAGTTTTAGTCTCAGGAGTTCAGTTCATCAGTAATTGAGCATTGGTCATCAAAGGTGTAGGAACAAGGGAATTCTCATAGATTCTGACGATGACATACGAACCATATAAAGGCACATGAAGAGAGAGATGAGAGAGAGATAGATGGGCTAAACATAGGCCCAATAAGAGAGATAGAGATAGAGAGATATAGATAGTGGGAGTGAGAGAGGGATGAAGTAGGCCTATATGGCCTTCATGGGTAGGCCCTTATCGGGCGTACATAGTATACTCAAACAAAAGGAATCTGCCTAATCTGCATCATATAGCCTTCAATATCAGAATTAACAATTTTTTTAGACATTATAACTCAGGAATATGAGATAAGGTCTTAGCAAATGACCTTGCCATACCGACAACGCATGTATCATCTTGTCCGAGCCACCGAAAAAAACATTACCTGTTGGTGGGAAATTAGCAACATGGCTACCTATCCAGGGACAGGCAAACCATTTACATACCTCACATGAATTATATCATACATAAATTACTGACAGATAGCCAGGAGCTACATTCAAATGGAGGGGCATTTATCATCCAACGGCCAGGAAAGGCTGATAGTTCCATTTGATCAAAATCCAACAAAAGAGGGCTGCCTCAGCTTGGGCACCTTGAAAGACGAGGAGAACAGCTTGGGACTGTCCAAAGCAGACATCGCTACTACAGACTTCCTCTTGGAACGTATCTTCTGACCCTGAAACGAGAGTCCAACAACAAGAAATCAGAGCTGAAGAATGAGAAATGGAATTTTTTGACATATTTCTCTCTATAATGAAACTAAGACTTACTGAATCAGATTTTCTAGAGCCTGATCTAATTAACGAGTTCATTTCCTTTCTGCTTCTCAACACTCTAGCAGGCTTCTTAGAGGAGGTCTCTGTTCTTGACAAGTCCCTCTGCAATTTGGCAATAACTGCGTCCTTCTCTTTTATTGAAAGCTGAAGCTTCTCCAGTTCATCGTCTTTCTTCAAAGCTTCCTTTTTTAATTGAGACAAATCGCCCTTTAAACTGAAAATTGTTTCCTCTTTCTTGGCTGCCAAGGACTGTAACTCCTCCACAGTGGCCTGAAGCTTTTCAAACGCTTCATTCGATTGGTTAATCTCAACCTGTTTGCTCTTCAGGAGGCCCGTGTATTCTCCCTCCATCTTCTTCAACTGATGCCAAACAAAATCTTTCTCTGAGAGTAAAGCCGAGACTTCAGCTTCTTTTTTGGAACTTAATTCCTTATATGCCTGCTTCCAGTTTCTGGGCCCTCGTAAGGCTGAACTAGATCTAATTTCAGAGTCTCTCCTCTCCATTTTCTCTTCATTCTCCTGGAAAATGTTAAAGAAAAGTGTCATGGGGTTGTTCCACGCAAAGATGTTGAATGAAGATTCTGGTTTGGAGAGAATCGAATTACCTTCAGGGAGGAGATTTCACTGTTCAACGCTTTCACACATTCATGAAAATCCTGTAGATCACTCTCCGCACGCTCTTTTCATGAAGAGTAATGCAAGAACAAGGGCATCAGATCTTTAATATTACGACAAGAACAAATGAAACGATTCATGAATTCTGATTTTCATCAAAAGTATAAACCCAAAAAAGGAAATCACGCGAGGAGTTTACCCTCTCAAGGGAAACAAATACAGAGGAACAAAGAACTCACCAAATTCTTCCCTGTAGCGAGAAATCTCAATCTGTTTAATTCCGAGAGCGAGATTAACACTCGCAGCATGAGCCCGCCGCTCCATCTCGAAAACCCGTTTCATCTGGGTCAAAATCGGGCGAGAAAAGTCATTAAAACCGAGAATTTTCAAAGAAAAAAACCCCAATCGGATCTCACCATGGAAATTCGGGCCTCCAACCGGCGAACTTTGGATTCCCATCGAGCGTGCTGCAAAAGGGTATATTCGTGGAGGCGCTTGCGATCGCCGGCTAGGGTTTCGGCCTGGCGTTGCCGCTGCTGTACCATCTCCGTAAGAGCCCGGAAGAGCCGCCCCCATTGCTTTCGCTCCGAGCTTGAAGCCGATCCACCGCGACATGGCCGGGGAAGATGATCTTCAGTCACCATGCCCAGCCCCAAAGCAGCGCTCCGAGAGATTTTTAGAGAGAGAAAGTAGAGGGAGAGTAGAGAGAGAGTGGAGAGGAAGAGAGAGAATGGAAATGACCGTTGCCTCTTATTTGAAGTTTGGAGTCGGAGCAACGTTTTTCCGATGGTGCATAATTTCACTTTTTTGTTCCTCGTTCAAATTTATTGCTGAAAAACCCTATAATAAATAGATTTGTACTACTACTTGCTGCAGGGTGTGTAAAGTCTTGGGTGTAGTGCAGGGACGCGTACGGGACGGATTTTTCGTTCCAGAACGAAAAAATCGTCCCGGTTGGGCGACAATCGTTACGGAAATTCGTCTCGATACCCCCGGACGGGACGGATTTCGTCCACTTGGACGAAAAACCCGTCCCGTCTGGAGATCTCAGACTAAAAACCGTCCCATCTGCGTCCCTGCACTGATTCCGGACGTCAGACGGGAGGATCTTCATCCCGTCCCGTCTGCGTCCCTGCACTGATTCCAGACGTCAGACGGGAGGATCTTCATCCCGTCCCGTCCATCATCCACGGACAATCCTGAACTATAGTGGTCCGACCTCGCAGACGGGACGGTTTTTTTGTCCCAAGACAAAAAAATCCACCCGTCCGCGAGGTCGGACAAAAATGGGGACGGAAATTCATCCCGAGACCTCCGGACTGGACGGTTTCTGTCCGGCTGGAATGAAAAAACCGTCCCGTCCAGAGGTCTCGGACGTAAAAAATGTCCTGTCTGCGTCCCTGCACTGATTCCAAACATCGGATGGGACGATCTTCGTCCCGTCCCGTCCATCGTCCACATCCCGGACGATCCGGAACTATATTCTTGGGGAAAATACCATTAAATAAGTATATCGGTTAACAAAGATGACTGAATATTAGTAATTATCAGAGGACATTTTTCATTTCACTTTCTATAAACAAAAAGACATTTTTGTTACAAGGGATTTCACAATTGTTATAGCCTAAAAGAGCTTACATTTCTCTGAGAAGGAGGACTGGAGCCTTTAATTTTTTTTAAAAGGGCTAGAGCTCAGCTACACGTAGGAAAGGACATGGTCTGACTGAAGTTTGTTGGGACAGGACCGAACAAGACTAGCGGTCAGCTGTTTTAGGGATGACAAAACATCCAGTCCAGTTTCAGTTTACATGTCAAACCAGACCAAAGATCGAACCTAATAAAAATATTTAATAGTATAAATATTATTATAATATTATAGATAGAGTGAGAATCCCTCCTCGTCCCTCTTCCCTAATAAAAATAATTAATAGTATTATAGAGAGAGAGAGAAGTCCCTCGTCGTCCCTCTCCCCCATGATCAGTCTTTGTCATTAGGGAAGGTCATGATCCAGTCCTCTCTTTCTCCTATATGGTTCTTTTACTTTCTGTCTAGCTCTCTCTGCCCTCTCTCACTTTCACACTTTCTCACTCCCTCACTCTCTCTGGCTCTCACCTCTTTCTCTCTCCCTCTCAGTCTAGGTCTCTATTTCTCTCTCTCTCTCTGGCCTTCTCTCTAGCTCTCTCTTTCTCCTCTCTGGCAGTTTTACTCTCGCTCTAGCTCTCTCTCTCTCTCTATATATATATATATCTCCTCTCTCTCACTTCTTCATTTTTTTGCTCTCTCTTTCTCACTCCCTTCCACACTCTCTCTCTAGGTATTAATTACTTATTTTTTATCTCCAGCTCTATCTCTATATCTCTCTCTCCTTTCACTCTCTATCTGGCTCTCTATATCTCTATCTGATCCTTTCTCTTTCTCTCTCTCTCTCTCTTTAGCTCTCCCTCTCTCTGGCACTCTATATCTCTGTCTCTCTCACACTCTTTTTTTTCTCTTGCTCTCTCTCTCTCTCTCTCTCCCTTCCTCTCTCTCGCTCACTCACTCTTTCCCTCCCTCTTCCTCTCCTTTAGGTCTCTATCCCTCCCTCTCTCTATGTGTATTTATCTCTCCCTCTTGATTTCCCTCCGGCTCTCCCCCTTGTCTTACTTACTCTCTTTTCCTCTCACTTTCTCCCTCTGCCCACTTCTCTCTCTATTTCACTCTCCCTATCTGCCTCTATCCACAAATTATTTTTCACTCTCCCTCTCTCAATCTTTCTCTTTCCCTCTCATTCTCTCTCTTACCTTCCTCCCTTTCACTCTCATTCTCCCTCTCTTTCTCTGACTCTGTTCCCTCCCTTTATCTCTTCTCGAGACAAAGAGACAGATTTATATCATATTCAGATTTCTAGAGATTTCCCCATTTAAGACAAGAGCATGTTAGGCATTAAATTAAAAAAAACACCATGTATAATTTTTATTCAAAGATATTTGACAGTAATTGTCTTGCATTTCCGGTGACATGATGCGTCGGAACATCATAAGCTATCCTGGATCGACAGCAAGGGCAGTCACCGCCGCTACTTAGCCAGGGAAAGAGGCAGGCATGGTGGAAACGGTGGTCGCAGTGAAGACGAACAAGAGAGTCTCCTCTTTCAAACTCCTCCAAACAGATGCTGCACTCGGGCGGCGCAGCCGCGCCGCCAGCACTGGCGTAGATTTCGCACCTCCATGATGGAGTATTGTGGCTAGAGAGAGAAGTGGAGGCTTCTCCCCTGCTGCATCTAGAGAGAGATGCACTGGCCCTGGAGAATGAAAATTCATCGTCAGATTTGTATGTGGAGAGAGAGATAATGGCTACAAGGATGAGAGAGAGAGAGAGAGGGGTTGACCGAATCGGAACCGTAGGTCCTCCATTTGAGGGTGGACCGGTTTGTCAAAAAGGTTTAGGTCCAAGGGTCAAACCGGACCGGAACTGGAAGTGTATTATTTAATATTTTTTATAAAATTCTAAAAATATCAAATCCAACTTGATGCAGAGGTTTCTATTGAGCTCAGCGTAGATGCCATATATTCGACCATCTCTGAGCACCCACTTGATGTAGAGGATATTTAACAGAACTATGAACATAAACTTTCTAGTTTAACTTTGATATTGACTGGTCAACCTGACCAGACTGGGACCGGTCCGGACCGGACCCGGACCGAACAAGACCAGACAATAACTGGACCGAAGTTTAGATAAGGTTTAGGTCTTTGTTTAAAACCCAGACCGGACAGGGACCATCAAACCCTAGTTGTAAGTGTTTGAGGGAGAGAGGAGGCTGTTTTAAGCCTTAGAGATAGAGAGAGGGTAGGGGGCTGTTGTGAGAGTTAGATGGAGAAAAATGAGAGCAAAAGCTAGAGAGAGAGTCTAGGTAGAGAAAGGAGTGAGAGAGAGAGATAGAGAGGTTCATAAAGAGAGAGACGGAAGAGAGCAAGATGGCGATGAATGAGAACAAAAGAATGGGCTTGCAGGGTCTGATAGAGGGAACTATAGTAAGAGGTAGAGAGGGAAAGAGTGAGAGAGACCCAAAAAGTCTAATGAGACATAGGAGAGAGAATATAGAGATAGAACGAGGATAACAGAGGGTGCAGGAGAGCAAGACGGTGATAATCAGCAAACGGCTGTGCTTGCCTGGGTTTGAGAGAGAAAACTATTGTAACAGTTAGAGAGAGAAAGAATGAGAGTGGAATGAGAGAGAATGATAGCCACAGAGAGTGCAGGAGAGCAAGATGGTGGTGAATGAGAGCAAATGATGCTGCTTGCACGGGTTTCTGAGAAGGATCTATTGTAAGACTTAGAGAGATAAAAGAATGAGAGAGAGATGAAGAGAGTAAAGTAAATGAAAGAGAGAGGATTCATAGAGTGAGCAGGAGAACAAGAAGTTGATGAATCGGAACAGACGATGATGCCTACCAGAGCCTGAGAGACGGAACTATTGAAAGAGTTAGAGAGAGAGAGAATGATAAAGAGATATGGTCACAGCGGAAGAAATAGAGCAAGATGGACCCTGAATAAGATAGAAATGGGAGTTGTTATCAGAAAAAGAGAGAGAGAGAGAGAGAAAGAGAGAGGAACAACCTGCTACTTCCAGCGAGAGAAACACCGCGAAGCCTCTCTAGGAGGCGATCACGCGCTTGAAGAACAGCCCCTGGAAGTCTTTCATTTCGTGGGAAGCCAAGCCCAGCGATTATGTCGTCATTTAACTGCCCATTTCCGCTGTTCTCTCCAATAAATCCTCCTCTCCTCTGATCATCCTAACCAAAAAAATAATCTGTGAGGGAGAATTTTCAGAAAAAACTGTTTCCCACGTAAATTCTCATGAGGGCTAATTCGCAAGGCATAATATCTTTGAAATCCAAAGTAAACTCGATACTTAAACAATTCAACGAAGAAAAAATCATGCGTTTCGGTTTAAAATATCACAATCGAGCGTAAACTTAGTATGTCAAGCAGTTAATGGATGAAAATCACCTTGCGTTTCAGTATTAAATATCACAATCCGCGGGGCATTATTACGTTAAAATTCATAAAATGCAATAAAGGAAGCAATCAAAATTCTGCCGGGAGAAAAAGGTCAGCCTTTAGAGAAGAAGTTGAGAAACTTAATATGCAGACGTATTTTTCTGCCAATTTATACGCTTCTTCCTGACATGTTTCTGAAGAGAAGTACTGCAGTAATTCATAAAAAAGAGTCGACCCACAGAAAGGAACGCAATCGACATAGATTGCAGAACTGAATTAAATGAAACGGAGAACTCTACATCTAGTATTGCCTTAGAAATCGGCTTTACTCTGCAATTAATTCTTGGCGTTTTATATTTGGTGGGTTATAGTCTGAACCATTTCCCACCAACGACATTGACTACGAGCATTTAATCTATTGAATTCAATGGAAAACAGATAGTTTAACCAACTGCCGGCCATTGACTTAAGAATTGTAGGATCTGAATGCGACATGTTTTCAATTCAGTAAATTCCTAAAAAGAACAGAGCCAAGCAGAAAGAGAAAAATGAAAAAAAACCCAATAAATTCAGTGTAAATAACATCGTGTTTCTGAACCGAGATTCTCCTCTTCCTCAATCTTATAAAAAAAAGCGCAAAAATCCAGACATAACACTTTGCCAACAGATTCGCAAGAAAATAAGCAGAACAACCCGAAAAATTCATATATTTCGCATAAAAATTCCGAATTTAGCCCAAATGTCCCGCGAACAAAACAAATTCAAGACAAACCACAAACAAAAACATAACACTCACCGAAGAAAGCAACCCTCGGCCGAAGCCTCTGCAGAGCGGAGACTGCCCTCCGCGAACAATACCGCCAATAGAGTAACCATCGTGAAGGCAAATCCGGCGGCCACGTCGCCGGCGGGACAAGTTATGCTGAAAATCTCGATCCCGATCGCGATTTCGATCCTGATCTCGGCCTCGATCAACGCTGAAGACGCCGAAACGTAGACCCAGTTCGGGATCACGATCGGGTCGAAATCGCCGAGATTGGAAGAGCTCCGACGCGCTCGTCATCCACAGCTCTCCCCCCGGCTGAAGCAGCTTCTTCTTCCTCCTTCCCAGCTCACAGTTTCCCCCAAACAGGCGTTAAAAATAACCCGCGGATCTGATCGGGGACCATTCAACGGCCAGGATCATCCGACTTGGACGCCACATGTAAATGGATATATGTTGATTTTCCACTTGGTTCTTTCCTTAGTTTTATTCACTAACTGATGGCTTGTTTATAATTTAACACTTGATGAACTCAGGTTTAGATATTGAGAAATACATGCATGTGCACATGTTTCTTACAAAATTAAGCCTCTCTCATATAATGATTCTGAAAACGGATATCGGATGTCGAACACTGTACTGGTCTTGTTCAAAAATTCGTATAAGTCCATGTTCAGATTATAGATATCTGATATCTGTGACCTGATAATGGATAGGGATAATTGGGAAATATTGTTACAACACCGATAATCGGTACGGTAATCTGTGAGCATTTCTGATTTAAATTGATTTCAATATTTCGATATCCGAAGTCGGAAAACGGAGATGCGATAAGATGCTATCATAATTCATATTTCATTACTTAGGTTTTATTCAAGCTTACTTCATAAATACATAACTTCAGTCATGATTCATGAAAGTCAACTAGGGCTTCAGATTTGAGTGTTGAGGCAGCAGCAGCAGTGGCATGAGGGTAGGTTTGGATGGTCCCGGTGTGGTCTTGGTTTTTAGCTAAGACCTAAACCTTACCTAAAGTTTGGGCTAGTTCTGACCCGATCTTGTCCAGTTCTGGTCCTGTCCTGGTCTAGCCAAGTTGACAAGTCAATGTCAAAGTCAAAGTAGAAATACAAATTTGAAAAGTTTGCATGAACTTCCCTTATAAGGAATAATTTCTTAGAAAGTAATTTATAAACCCCACATTGCAAGATAAAAAGCTCCCATTAAATGCTGATCTTAAAAAAAACAAAGTCAAATGGCCCTTGCTCAAACATATGCCTGTTCTGGTCAATGGCCACAAACAAAATGCCTTTCTTTCTAGGTAAAAATATTAGAGGATATAAGTGCTGGTAAAAAAACCCAACATCACAATAAATTTTCAGCAAGGCGAAAAAATTAAGGTACCCCTCTTCAGAACAGAAGACATAAGATGTATAATAACAAATTCAGACAATAAATGATTTTTTTTGAAAAAACAGAAAGTATCAATGACAGTGATATCTGATTATCAAAAAAATCCAATATCATTTTTTTCTCAACGAGGAGAAGAAACTGCAAGTGACCAATTTTCAGCAAGGAGGATTTCTTTTGAGATGGGAATTAAATGATCGATGCTTAGTTGGGTAACTAAATATTTTTCAGAAAATAGGAAATCGATGCGTAGATTGGTACCAGAGACTTTTCCTGAAAATGAACGATCAATGTGTAGAGGACAACATAAGATTTTCTAAAAATAAGTGATCGATGCCTATATGGGTAATTGTAGTTTTTTAGAAAATAAGTGATCAATGCCTGAGTTAGGTTTTAAGAAACTATATATTTTTGGTTTCTTACACACCATAAAGGGTCAGATCTCATTCCAATCGACTATTCCAATCGACTATTCATTTTCCAAGTCATTCAAGAAATCAGAGATCAGAACAATTGAGCTGGAATATCAAAGTGCTGACCATGTAATCACAATAATTGAAAATTTTATTCCAAAGGCTGACCATGGAATCTGAGATACTGAAGAAGGTCTTCAGAAAGTTAGAAAAAGAAGTTGAAGGTTGGGGACAGGCTACTTGAGGCCATCAATGGCGTGTATGACACAAAGATCAGAGAGATCTACAATCTCAGTCAGATGGCCTCTCTCTCTAAAAAGTATTTAAAATGATCAAGATCAGACTATGAACATTTCTTTGAGCTCACAAAAATACAACCACTTAACCGATTCGCCATTTTGTGGGTTGACCAGATCTTTCTTCCCCCACTCTCTCCCCTTCTTACTCCCCTCTCAGCCTGTATGTCACATGTCTTTTTCCATCAGTCATTATAAAATAAACATTTTGTGCATTATCATCCTCTCTATTTCTATCCAAAATTTACCCGTATATGCGTTGACCTTCTTCACAAGTTTATCAACATTCTTTAAGATTGAGCATAAATCTAAATAAAAATCATTAAAACTGGAGCTAACTTTTCCTATATGATATGAATTCCCCTTTTTTCTTGGACTAATTCCCCTTTGTGTTTGATTTTTACAGGTCATTATCATGTTATGTTTCTAGAAAAATCACAACATCACACACTTTGGACAGTTGAGCACGTTTCCATTCCGTGTTTCCTTAGATCTTACTGATTCGAACTTTAAAATATTTTAGTTTCAAAATTATTTTTAAGATTTTTGATGTTGAAGAGATATTAAAACTTTCATTAACTAGATATTCTCCTTGACATGATGAGATATTGACTCACTCTCTATCTTGCTCTCTCCCCTCCCTCTCTCTCTGGATTTCTCTCCTCACTCTCTGTCTCTCTCTTTCTCTCTCCCCTCTTCCTCTCTCTATCTTTCATCCTGCCTCTTTCCCTATTTATCTCCCTTTATCTTTTACCCTCCTGGTATCACTATTGATATCTGTCTCCAGACATCTCTCTCTCTCTCTCCTCACATATATATATATATACACACACACATCTCCATCTCTCTCCGTCCCTCCCTCAAATCGTCAAGTTGTCAGCTCCATCCCCATCATCATCATCAATACTTATGTAAGCTTCTCTGATCACCAACCAATTAGTGCTATAGTGAAAAGAAATCTCTCTGGCTACTCCACTATTTCCCCCTATTCTTTGCTGCAGAGGTTGGATTTTTATGTTGAATTCTTGGAAGAAGAAGAATTTATTTCTCCTTCATTCATTCTGAAAATAATAACCCTCGCATTCCTAATCCAGATTTAAAAAATTTCAGAAAATGTCCGGGCAGATTGTGACATTATTCATCACTTTTTCTTAGTGAAATTTCCTCCATGGACTCATTTAAATTCAAAAATTAAGAATTAGAATTTATGAATCTGTACTGATGATTAATCTTTAAGGTTATACTAATTTCACTAAGCACACATTTATTTTTGGCAAATTTTAAATGATAATTTTTTATTTTTAAAGATATTGTTATTAATTATGTGTCTCTCGAATTATTTTTTGTTCTAAAAATTTTATTACCCGAATTATGCTAGATGTCATTACTTACATGCATCGGTAGTTCAGGAGAAGGAATATTGTTAATTATATATAGAGTTTATTCTTTACCCTAATAATTTTCATGCTGACAGAAAAGAAAACATTCCCCAGAATGGCAGATGAACATATGGGAAGGATTGATCAAGAATGAACCAGAAATTAGGGTTATTAGATTTTTTGAGGCTTCTAATTTGTGCAACTATATTTATAAATTTCCTTACAAGCAAAGAGTCAGTAAGGGTTGAATCCACATAAAGCAGGTATTGAATATGTGAAATTTCAGTTAATTTCCATTTTAATGTGTTAAATATTTTAGGAATTAAATCTAATTCAATAAAATAAAACTATCAAATTTTAAATTGAAATAATTCTATAATGATGAGAAAATAATTTTTATAATTAACCTAATGTATTAAAAAATTAAAATACTTTTTGGAATTTAAAGTAATATTATTATAGTGAATACTAATTGATGATAATTAAATTCTTTTAACGAAGTTTTAACAGTGTCAGGTGACGGAGGAGGTGGTGATTGGATAAAAGAAATATGATATCTGATATCTGATTGCGATGTGAATAGAGTGGGTAAAAGAAATATGATATCTGATTGCGATGGAGGTGGTGATTGGATAAGCACAAATAAGCGGGGAAGCGAGCAAGTGGTACATGTTTACCATCGTTGGAGTGACGAAGATAGAGGAAGATATGCACTAGTGAATAGCGGAGTCAGTGCTGACATGCGTGATGGCGAAAACCTATGATATTGATGATGATGACCGTTAAAATGGTTATGAGACTTCAATCTTGGCTATAATTTCAATCGCATATCTGGAATGAGAAGTAAATCTGGTAAATCAACTCCCTCTTACTATTTTAAACGTCAATGTATCTTTCACATATACTTTATAGTTTGATTTTCTCGAATCCAACATGCTATTGAGATACTAGTTAAATTTAGAGGCATGAACTGTAAATAAAATTTAGATCCATCTCATTAATTACATTAATTAAAGAAGTTATCCTTCACATTATCAGTTGTCCATCCTCGTATTCATATTGATACTGTAATCTTAACAGTAATGTTATCCCAGTCCTGTTCCAGAGCTTTCGTTATCCGTTGTCCTTATCTGATATTCATTATATACAATACAGATACCAAGTTAGACATCAGAAGGGTACCTGTTTTTAAGGAGACCAGATATTATTTTTTTTGAAGAAAAAAAAAATCATATAGGAGACCAGATATTATGATATTCGATAACGGATATCATATATGGATACTGTTAGTAGCACCCTTCTCGCAGTAGTCAACAAATGGTTTCCCTGATAGAGGCAGCTCCAATGGCAAGGATCATCCCCAGTGGCCACAAGTACATATAAAATCCATGTCATAATTCCAGACTTTAATGCACTAACTGAATGTATATTTATAATCGAATTCTCTAACTCAGACTTCTCTGTCCCTTGATATGTATGGTTTAAGAAATACCCCTATTTGTGCATGCTTCACGTGGAAATAAGTTACTCTCACTAGACAACATAGTTCATCCAAAATTTTAATAAAAAAGTAAAATTACAAGAACGTTAAACTGGGCCATCTTAGTTACGATTTTTATAAACGATTTTTTATCCAAAACTACAAATTTGAAAAATATAAAATCAGTACATTTTCAGTAAGAAAACCAGTGCAGTTGACCATTCTGAACTACCGAAAATCATTATACTTTGCTCGATATATCATCCAAAAACTGAACGAGAAAAGACTGCAAGATAAGTCGAATTTTAAGTTTAGCAGGCTGATAACATGTTTCCTTATTTTTTAGTCGGTGAAGAATTAATAAATTTCTTCTCAAAATGCAGTCGTTACAATGGCTCATCTAATTCATCGTTTCTATTCACAACAAAATAAATCTAAAAACTCCAAAGCCATTTATTCTTTCATGAAAGAAGATCCGCAAAGATATGTGGTCAGCACCTCATCAGAAAAAGAACAATGCACCAGCATAAGTGAAACACATATCAAGGCGTGTTCTTCAAACATTTATCAACACCTAAGTTTCACAATTGCCTCATTTAAGTTATCATTTTTAGCAACTGAAAAAAAAAAATCAATCAGAATCATCAGATGCCTGGCATACAGGAAGATAGTAGGTGTCCAGCTGCCAATATTTTTGCCTGACGCCTTCCCATATTTCCTCAGGCAGACAATCCTTGACAGGCAGAGGAACATACTGTGTAGAATAACCCAGGTTTCCAAGTTCAAGGGAAACTAGCTGGCAGTAAACAACGTGAAAAAATGCATTACTACCACAAAACCCATTAAAATACGAGTATATACCCCCTCGATTCAGCAGCCGAGGAAGAAACTGATGAAACTCTTTCTGATCCTCGTAGTACTCTCCGTAAGTATCAAAAAATATTCCTGCAACAAAAAATATTAATAAGATTCCATGAAGAAGACAATTCTCTGGTTCTTCATAAGAGAGATGGAAGACTCAGCAGTTGACAGTATACATTGTAGAGAAGCTTCTATTTTTCTTGCGCAATTATACAGGTTTAATGGTGGGCAGTCGAGTATGGTGTCAAATGACATTGTCAGTGGTGGTCATGGTGATTAACAATCAGCGTCACTCTTCAGATTCGATACATGGATGGCAATTACGATGTTAAAATCATCATCATTGTCCGCCAAGTGTAGTTTGTTAGAAACAATAATGATGTCGAGTGGGCAAAGATTCATCGTCGTCATCGTCCAGATTTGGGGATGACGATCACAAATTGATCATAGTCAACGCCATTGACTGGTGCCAACAAGCGAAGGCAAGTGAAGAAATCATCATCCTCATTCATCAAAGAACAGACATGGATGATGATATCGACGTTGACAATAATGGATTAGTCAAAGTCCAACAGCTGTAGTTGGGGCCCAATGATAATGATGGAGTGTGGTTAAATTGTCATGATATTTGTTGTTCCTTCCCAAAGTCCTCCACCAAGGGCGGTGATAATAACAATGATGCATTGATTATAGTCCACCTCTAATTCGGCCTTAGCTATAATGATGGAGATAATCTGTATTGTCATTGTCATTCATCCAAGCCCAAACATGGATGATGATGTCGACAATGAAATTTCAGATTGTCATTGTCATTCGTCTAAGCCCAAACATGTATAAATTCATCAAACTCCACCAACTCTAGTTTAGCACGATCAACAAAAATGGCGAAATGAAGAATATCCATCATCATCATCATCATCATCAATGCAAGCCCAAACATGGATGACGATGGTAATGGCTGATTAATAAAACTCCTCCAACCCTTTTGCACTGTTGATTCTGCATGCCAAAATCGCTTAATAATAACTACCATGAACTCCGGCAGAATCAAAGTTAACGAGTGTACTCCGGGGCGAAATTACAAATACATTGGATCATCAATGCATCAATTGAAGAAATCTAAACAAGATTCAACATCATGGTTCAGATAATTACCATCGTATGACTCGAGCTGGGGAAGAACATCCTGCCACCGTCCGAACAAAATCTTAACATTCTCCTTCTCTCCCCAGCCACTCTCGATCATCCGCTTATACACATCCGGATGAGCTTCAACAATCGTGTGAGAAGACGGAGAATACCTCTGAATGGCGGAATCCACAAGACCCATCCCGAACCCAATATTGAGAAAACGACCACCGTCCCATCCGCCGCAGATCGCCCGAGCATGGGCCTCCATCAACGGCCTCTCCCAGGCCATCATCACGGCCTTGCTCTCGGAATCCATGATTCGATCCTCGCTGAAGAGAACCCTCTCTTCGAGATACTTCTCCTCGGGCTCGCCGGGGGGGTTCCGCCGGGCGACGGATCCGAGGACGAGCTCGGCCCTGATTCCGGCGTCGATTAGGGTTTCGAGGGCGTCCTGGTGGCCGCTCTCCATGGCGAAGTCGCCGGCGGAGAGGCCGGCAGGGGAGAGGGCGTTCCATGGCGCCCCGAAGTGGAGGAGGAGTCGAATGGCCTCGGCGTCGCCTCTCTTGGAAGCGTGCATCAATGGCGTCAGCCCGTCGTGGTCGAAGTGGGAGACGTCGGCCCCGGCGGTGGCGAGGGCTCTCAGCTTCGCCAAGTCGCCATTCTTGGCTGCTTCGCAGAGCTCGGAGCTCTCTGCCATGGCGGAACTTCGATTTCTTCTGCAGTCTCCCTCCCTCGATCTCGATCGAGAGATCGATCGATTGGGGGGGGGGTGGGGTTTAAGTAGGGTTTTGAGGGTATAGTTTTTTATCGTCCCGGACGTCAACGATGGACGGGGCGAATCTCCTCCCGACCGACGTCCAGAGTAAGTTAAGGGACGAAGGACTGGACGGTTTTCCGTCCAACCATAAAAAACCGTCCCGTCCAATCATACTGGGACGGTTTTTCATCCCATCCAGTCCTTCCGGAACGAATTTTCGTCCCGAAATTCGTCCCAGATGAAAAAACCCAATTTATATTTTTAATATATTAATATCGTTTTTTCTAAGTTTTTAAAGGGAAATATGGAGGAGAGAGACTGCAATTGGACATATGTAAAATTAATTCTGAGGGGCATAAAAAAATACAAATTGTCATAGCGAGGCCACATGGCAAGATCTCAACCGTCGGATGTGAATCCGGTGGTTTTTCGTCCACATCCGTCTGTCCATCGTCCGAGACCTCTGGACGGACGATTTTTTGACTCATGGGACAAAAACCGTCCCGTCCGGTGGTCCCCCGGATGAATTTTCGTCCCGAAAGTCGTATATATCCTAGGACGGGACGATTTTCTCATCCTGGACGAAATTTGTCTGTATCCTCGGACGGGATGATTTTTTCCGCGTCCCGTTTGGGTCCCTGAACTATACTTATTGGGTTTTTGGATGTGCATTTGGGGGACCTGATATGGAGTTTTGGTGTGGGTAAAGAAAAGTGTAGGGCATCATTTCATGGTTGAATCAGTCCTTTAGATTTTGGCAAGTTGGAGTCCAAACTGCTCTCTCTCTCTCTCTCTCTTATTATCTCTCTCTCATCATCTCTCTATCTCCCTCATTCTCTCTCGTTTTCACTCTGTCTCTCTCTATCTCTCTCTGTCTCCCTCTATATCTCTCATTCTCTCTCTATCTCTCTCATTCTCTCTCATTTTCTCTCTGTCTCCCTCTATCTATTGCATTCTCTCTCTCTTTCTCTCTCTATATCTCTCTCATTCTCTCTCTCTATCTCTCTCATTTTTTTCTCTCTCTCTCTCTCTATCTCGCTTTGTCTCTTGCTATCTCCCTCATTTTTTTTCCTCTCTCTCTATCTATCTCTCTTTGTCTCCCTCCAATCTCATCCATCCGAAACATGTTCCAACATAGAGAGAGAGATTGCATGACATTAACCTCTGGCATTGATGTTGACATGTCAATGTCGCCATTAACGTGAACATGATCCAACATCATCATCTCCATTGTTATCCTATGTCAATCACAACAATCTATATTTCCATCGATGACAACATTTGTTGTCACCATCAACGACAGTCGATGTCCTCATCGATGAGAGTTTTTATCCTCATCAATGACTCTTCCAATGATGTCGTTAATCATCATTTTAATAATATTCATCATCATTGTCATCACCAAATATTCATCATTGATGATAGTCGTTGGTGTTGCTTACGTAGGCGAAAGCAGGGTGTTAAATTTGTCATTGTATTTTTTTGCTTCAATCAAATCAAATCTTTAATTTGTAGTCTTACTCAGAATTGTATAGTGTATAGTAAGGTCGTATCCACATAGATCAGCTCTTAGAAGTAGAATTAACTAATGAGTTGGTGAGTGGAGAGAAAATAGTTTAAAAGTATAATAATAATAAGAGGGAATTTTATGATGATTTATGTTTAAATTCTAGATAGGAAGGCTGAGAGAATTTTCAGAAGAATATTACTAGGATAATTTTGAAAGTCAAATCATGAAGAAGAGAAGGTTTGATAGAATGCCTAACAATCAAATCATGAAAAATATTAATAGGATAATGCTGAAAGTCAAATCATGAAGTAAATGGATCTAAATTCTATATTTATAAGGAAAAAAACAAAATTTTAATGTATTTTTTATCTAGAAGGTATGTAGAATAGGAAGTATATCTTCCTATGTTTAGTCGTATTTTAAAAGATTTTTAATTGGTTTAAAGATATTTGTTAAAAGTCGTTTTAAGGGTTTTGCACGAAAGGTGTTTGTTAAAATTCTTTAACATAATTTGAAGATTTTTATCTTTTGTTCGAAATAAAAATATTTTGATTTCGAGGAGATGGATTGAGGGTGATTCCTCAATCCTTAAACTATATGTTATTTAAAGTAAAATGTAACTAAAAAATGAATTACTTGCCAGATTTCTGCAGCAGCTTGAGGTCGCCGACGGCTCCTAACCCAGCTCCAGCCACGTTGTCCCTTAGGTAAATAATCTTGGTCTTTCTTCAAATATCTCTCTTGGATTTCTGCAGCAACTCGAGGTCACTGACGGCTCCCGACCCTGCTCTGGTCGCATCGTCCTTCAGGTAAGCATTTGATCTCTCACTTCTTCTGTTGCTCTCTCCACTTTCTCCCTTCAGGTCACGTCACTGTCACCATCTTCAGCATAGAGAAACGAGAGAGAAGGACGGAGAAAAGGAGACGAATCAATGTTTCTCATCCATTGGAGATCGCCGATGGCTTCTGATCTTGCTTTGGCGAGTCTTCTTCTAGGTAATCCTTCTTGATTTCTCTCTTCTACCATCACTCTCTCCATGTTCACCCTTCGGGTCGCGGCACTGTCACTGCTGTCGACCGAGATAATCGAAAGCTAAAAAAAGGAAGAAGGAGGATCTTCCCCTCCATCCTTCTTTTATTTCATACTTTGGATTCGAGTTTGATGGTGAAAGATGAGTTTTTCGGCGATCTACAACTGTACATGAACAGCCCAAATGATGGAAATATAAGTGGCCGGCAAGGCAATCACACATTTTGCATCTCATTCTATGTTCATTAATATAACATATTCATTAATAGCGCATGTGTGGTGCTTATAATAAAGTCCATGAATACATCATCAGACTTAGTGAATTATGATGAGATCGTAATACAGAGATCATTAGTATTTAAGCATGTGTTTTAAACATTCTTATTCAAAGGATACGCAAGAAGGACATCAGAGTATCCAAATAGAATAATACTACCTATCCTCACTCATATGATGAGTATGGCCGGTCCCGTAGCCAATAGCGTGGAGACACTAAGGCTAGATAGTGGGCACTCTTTATTGGAAAGAGTTCACTGAATTTATCTGTATGAATCCCTGAATGGTATTATACCAAACTGTTAATCAGTTTGATTCACGTCATGGTTGTGTAAGTGGTCCTTAGACCTGAGACACCAAAGACGTCTTGTGGATTGACAATTGTACTTTGACTATGGCAAACAAGTCTCTAATCATGGGATTTTAAACGGTCTTAGTTTGGGTGCGTCAAGAAGTTCACGAAGATGATTGAGTGGTCAAGGTGGGATCGATCACCCTCGGTATAAGAGGTGACATCTCAAAGAAGGCGATGCAATGAAGTCCTTGGCCAAGGTAGTGAAATATTAGAGAAGAGTTCTCCGATGATTTACAAATGCATCGGTACTAACTTGGATGACCGATTAGGGTTTGGAAGTTGACCATACCCTAAGTCGTCCAAGGAGCGTCAAGTGGATGAGGGCTTATACGTACACGGTAACGGAAGACGAACAGGTTCCATGAGTGAGTTGATACACACTCCTCGGTATCTTCTAGGACACGAGGTGTAGCTTGGCACCCCACATGTCGGAGTCTTGACCTATCGATTGGGTTAAATCGATACAACATTAATTAATCTATATGATGATATAGTTAATTAATTTGGGAGGCCAGTAAAGGTTATTGGGCCGCTGGAGTCGTTAACTAGGCTGATACATGGCCCTAGAGGGTCACACGCAAATGGTCTTTTGGACGTTGGAAGATATACTTAAGTTTTAGCAAGTTTTTTATGAAAAATACCCACTTAGTATAAATAGGGGAAGGCCCTGAACGTAATTCACCCAGGCCAGAATTGTTCAAGTGCCTTCCCCTTCTTCCCTCTCCCAACACGCCTCTCCATGCCGGATGCGATCGGAACGACGTAACAACGATGGTGGAGGTAGAATTGGGCTTGTCGATGAGGAGGAGATTCGACGTGCCGAGGGTTGCGTGGATGTGTCTAGAGGCTGCACATTTGAGTAGCTCGACTCGACTTGCTCCAAGATCCAAGAAATCACGGATGCAGTCCGTGTAAAGGTACTTCATTTCGTGATTTTATCGATGTCGTTCGATTCCGTTCAAGTCTTCCGCTGCAGAATGTTTTGATTTATTTATCCATGTCAAGGCCTCTAGAACCCAACATGGAATATATATATATATAGATAAGATATAGATAAGATATATATATATATATATATATATATATATATATATATATATATATATATATATATATTTGTCTCCTCTCTTTCTGTAGTGTTATATGCTCGGAAAATATCAGGTCTACATGCAAATTCAAAATATACGGACATGTGGTATCACGTCATCCTAGACCTTTCAAATTTAAGAGATATCTCTATTCAAAAAGAGAAAACAGAGGAGAGTGTCATAGATATTTTGAGCAAGGTGGTCATGATGGACAAGTTCCGTTAGGGCTTGGGCATAATTCACTTTCTAGGTACCTCAATGAAGATGGAACAATTGTAATATGGTGGAATGACATCTGCTTGGGCTGAGGGCACTTCTAAGGTGGAGATCGTTGGAACATGTCAAACCCTAGCTTGACATAACATAGTTGAGGGGATGTTTTTGAGTATATTCTTGGGGGATTTTTTTTCAACCACTCCTATATATGATTTTTCAAATTTATTTTCTGTAATTTTTTTTTGGAAATGGGCATAACTGACCAATAAGTAAAGGTGGATTTGATGGGCAAATTTACTATAGTATATGTATTTGACACAGAACAATTACTTTGTGGAAGTTTCTTTTCCAGGCGAAGTGGCCCCATTAGAGAAATATTTATTTATTTCTAATACTGGGCTTTCCTATATCATGTATAATTCATGATTTTTGAGATCTTATTTGGAGCTTTTTTCATAGGAAATAGATTTTTCCATGAGAGCAAAATGTTTTTCTCTTGATGAAGATGACATGAAGATGTGGCGAGGTCAACAATGATGTCACATGTATTCTCATTCTGTTAGTTATTTGATAATCCTCATTAGCTTCTAGATATGCTCACGCCCAAGTACACTTCCACAAGCACTTATTCTATATAATTTGGCTGTCTGCAACTCTTTCCCTGAAGTTTGTGAAATCTCATTTAATTAGGGTATTCGTAATTTTTTGGATGATTTTAGATTCTTACTATGATTATGAAGTGGGCTGTGAATAAAAATGGTAGGAATCTGATGTAGGATAGATTTTAAATATGTATATATATTATCTATCTCTATCTCTTTTATATTGGCATTCACGAATTTGTGCACATCATTTGCATGCACCTAGAATCATTGTGAGGGTAGTACCCACTCACACATGCAAGTGACATGCACACAATATTTCCTCCCCTTTATTATCATAATCTTCCTTTAATCCCTCTCTTTGTTATTCCTCTCTCCATCTAGTTTTTTAGGTAATACCACGTATCTTAATACTATATATTTTAAGCTTATTACCTCCTAATTTTAACTCTGAAGTCAACCTATATCTAGTCTAGTCCTTGAATAGACGACCTCATTTTCCTTTATACTTAGAAATGAGGTAAGAAAATATAAATATCATTTGATTAAGTCAGAATTAAGATCTCAGTTTCTTAATTTCATTCCTTATTTAGATTTATCGAAGATGATGGTTTGAGAGGAAAGAAAATATTTGTATTTTAATTTTTATTTTATCTTTCATTTGTTACCACCTCTCCCTTCATATATATGATTTTTACGAATAAATGATCTTTATCTGAAATTCATGCCAAATTTTCTGGAAATAAAACTCAATCATCTATCATCGATTTACTATAGAAGCATAATCATTGTAATTTTCCATGACAAACTATACATTTTAGTGAAGTATCTAAAGTCTGCCATTAATATAACTCCATATAACATAAATCCCATGCCTTAGATGACCAACGGTAGTGGAGTGTATTATGATGTTTTGGGAGGGCTCCTCTCTCTGCCTTAGTAGGAATGAGAAAGTGAGAGGAGACACAAGAGAGAGAAAACAGGAAGAAAAATCAACACCTATATCAAGTGAATATTCCATCACTGCTTACTGCAGTATCCTGACTTCATTGCCTTTCAGAAAATTTCTTGTTCTTTCTTTACTTATCCATGAATAGGATTTGAATCCCAAATTCAACGACCCTGTTGGTTGAGGCTGCAAACATCTAGACATAAAGTCTAATTTCCATCACTAAAGCCTTCTGCCCTCTCTATGTAAATTAGGCCTTGAGAAAAGGTCATTTGAGCAGACAATCTAATGATCCACAAGCCATATCAACTTGTTGAGAGAAATACCCAGTTGAAAAAAAAAAAATTTGGTGACCAGTTTGGTTAAATATTCCAAAAAATCTATCTGGGTTCCTCATTTATTGAATAATCTTATGATCCACAAGCCATATTAACTAGCTGAGAGTAGTACACAGTTGAAAAGAACAAATTTTGGTGACCACTTTCGAAAAAATAGTCCATATAAATCCATCAGGGTTCCTCATTTATTGGATAATCTGAAGATCCGACTCCGGCCCATTATCAGTTACCTTCAAATCTTCCTTGCCCACTGTTTCTTGCCGCTGTCTTCATTTGTGATCACTGTCGTCTCCTCCGCCGCTTACTCTTCCGCTCGGTTTCAGATTTCAAGGAAGATTACGTTTTGAAGCTCTTGGTATCCACAATCTTTTTCTTCTTCTGAAGCTTGGCAGACACAGGTTAGAAGATACGAGAACCGAAATCTTATGCTGGGACTTAATTTTTGTTGTATCCATTCCCCTTGTCGCATCTTTCCTCGTTTACCCTGATTCCAGTTTTAGCGTAGAACTTGGCCGTCAATTTTGCCGCTTATGTTTTAATTCTGGGCAAAATTTTTACCAAATTTTCCGATTGCTGAGGCCCACCAACTGTAATATCAGAAATGTTGGCATCTTTTTTTTTTTTTTCCATTTCCAATTCATGTTATCGAATTTCTCTGTTGTTTTCTGTTGAAGTACAACGAGAAATCATGACATTTCTCACAATTTTCGGACTTATTTCAAAATTTTTTATCAGGGGTAGTCGAATTTCTGTTTCTTCCCTTGTATGGGGCAGAATCCCTTTGAAATTGTACTGAGGAGCTACTCATGTCTGGTTCAAAGCGTCCAGACATACGCCTTGCGACTCTTCCCAGTGAAACAAGAGGAGAACTATAACCACCAACCGCTCACCCCAGTGAACTCCTCCTTGTCACTAACGTTACCTCCCTCACTCAGAAAATCCACCCAAGAGGATAATGCTGATGTCTTTGCTCTGTCAAAAGAGGTTTCTTTGGGCCCAACTTCGTTGATCAAGGTTATTTTCTTCCTCTCTTATATATATTTTTTGGTAGAAACTGATTATTTTCATTCCATAGTATTAGGGTTTGCAGACTTAACAGTCAGCTTTGTCACTGTCCTCGTCTTCAACAAGAATGATGAGGATAAAATCTTCATTGTCATTATCATCCTAGCCACAGACCAATGGCGAGGATGACAGTAAATCCTGGCCATCCTCGTCATCTGAAAGAGTAAAAATACAGAAAGTGACGGGAGAAGGAGGATAAAAATACATAAGATACTCCTCAACGAGGAGAAACATTCATACATTTAACAAATAATCACCCAGAAAATGTAGTAAATTGCAAACTCCCCTCATATCCTTATCCCCCTCAAGCTTGTAAATGTAGTGTTTCGATATAGACCTTAATGTAGTTTTCAATCTATCAAAGACGGTCCTTTTAGGAGAAGGTAGAGAACGACAGAGAGAAAAGAGAAAGATAACAGATGGACAGTGCATATTATACTTCCCCCTTCATGGCAGAAGCGTCCAATTCCTTAAAACTTCTTTCGTGCCCTCCTCAGGGTAGGGCTGCAGATATTAAAAGGAAACTACCCTGACAATAGAAGTCCAAAATACCCCAAGTAGAATGAAATTGTCAAAACAAACGTACAGTGGTTGGGCATCGTATCATTTCGTTGCCAGCCTGGAGATTGTGCTCATGAAGCATCTTCAAAGTGCTTGTTCCTGGTTTATTCTGATTCGGTTATGATTTTTCTTTCCCTTTTTGCCCGTTCGTATTAGTTTCTATGGAGAAAAAAAATATGCTTCTTTGATGATTTATTGCCCCTCTTTGACAACAGGGAAGCTACTCAGTGCCGCTTACAAAGGAAGAACTGGGGAGGTGTACTTGGACTCTTCTTCACATGATTGCTGCACAGGTCTGTACTTTAGTGTTTGGACGTGATATCTCTCTTTCTTATTTCATACAATAGACTATGTTTCAACCATGACTGATTCCTCTGAATTTGAGTGTGAATTGACTTTGTAACATTAATTATTCTGAATTGATGACTGAGTTAGTCAGGGCCATATACTCAGAATCAGGGAAACCAAATTTTGTTGTCTTGTCCTCTAGAGTCAATGCTTTTTAAGAAGCGTCATACTTATAATTTTAACGCATAATTTTATTTATCAGTGCAATCCTGTTGGAAAAGGATTTGTATCAGTGCTCTATTTTTTTCTTCAAAAAAATCAGTGCTCTATTTATAAAGCTGACCAATAAGCTCAAATCAAACTTTGGCAGCACCTTCTGTTGTTCGGATCGAAATATATAATTGAATGCTTGTTTAAAATTTATGACCCAACTTGTTTGTTTTCTAGTTTCCGGAACGTCCGACAAGGCAACAGAAACGCGATGCTAAAGAGCTGGTAAGATATATGCCATTTTTTTATTTATCTAAGAGGATCTGTATCAAGTTTTTTTGGAATTAAATTTTTTCTCCATTGGAAAAATTCAAATTATTTTTAGGACTCATTTTTATTGCATTTTCTCTTTGAACAATTTTAGACGCTGTTGCTTATCGAGTATTGGCTCAATAATTCATTAAAATCTTAGTGGTAATGATATCTGTTTTTATCTCTCCATCGCTATCTCTATACCTCTCTTTATATGTATATATCTGTCTCTATCTGTCTCTGTATATCTCTCTTTATATGTATATATCTGTCGCTATTTCTCTCTTTATATGTATATATCTGTCTCTAGCTCTCTCAATATCTCTCTATTTATTGGTATATATGTCTCTACCGCCATCTCAGTATCTCTGTATTTATGCGTTTCTCTCTCTATCTCTCTATGTATCTATTTATGTCTCTATCTCTACATGTATATATGTCTCATTATTTTTGTGTGCCTATATCTTTATCTATCTCCATATCTCTCTCTACATATCTATTGTTAAAATAAGTAGAGAGGAAGGGAGCTATGATAGGTGATATAGGGCAGAACAATCGTGGTCTTTCTCAATTCATGATAGGTGATATATACAAAAGGTTAGTGGGCTGAAAGAGGCATCGCCCTTTTGTGAATTACAAGGGGAAGATAATGGCTCGATTATGCCTCAAACTTAGTGTAGCAAATGAGTCCCACTTGCTACAGCATAACATCTCTCTCTCGATTTCTACATTTATCTGTCAATGTCTGTCTGTTTCTATCTCTACCTGTATCTCTATCTCTATTTTTCTGCCGTCTAGGAGGATCTTTATTAGGATTTATTTTCATAAATATACACTAAATTGCAGGGTATTACCATTTTGCTTGGAACAATCTCAAACCATTCAAATTTAGAGGATTTTTATTCATTACGTTTTCTATTTAGACAAATTAAGAGGCTGTTGCGTATTTGAATATTGCCTTAACGATTCATTAAATTTTAGATGGGAATCATATCTCGCCTTTATCCGTGCAAAGATTGTTCTGATCATTATAAAGAGATACTGAGGTGAGCACTATACACTGTTGGGATTCTTTTTTTCCCCTCTTTCTCTCACTCTCCTCAGTATATCTGTCTATCTCTGTCTACGTCGTTATCAATAAATCTATTTCTTAATCGGCCTCTTTAAATAAATATATAATACATAACTGTGTCTAACGTATATCTCTCTCTGGATAACTGTATCTAATGTTTATCTGTCTCTATCTCCTTAGCTCTATCTCTCACTATACTTATCTATCCGTCTTGTTTTGGTCTCTATCGCCATCTCTATATCTCCCTTTGCATTTATGTGTTTATATCTCTCTCTATATATATATATTATGTCTCTCTCTCTATAGATCTATGTCTCCATCTCTATTCAGTATATCTATCTCTCTCTAACTAATGTTATTGCCTGTAGGTCAAACCCAGTGCAGGCAGGATCGAGGGAGGAATTTTCCCAGTGGTTGTGCCACGTCCACAATGTTGTCAACAGAAGGTGAGATTCAATCCGC